>NW_017691093.1:0-2874 GCF_001879085.1 Nicotiana attenuata
TGGCACAAAATACGTTTAAACAGTTAAAAAAAAGTTACATTTCTAACTAAAATGCAGTATAATATTGCGTTTTACTTTAACGGAAAGTTAGCCCTTAAAGTTAAACGCAGTATTATAATGCGTTTTCCTATAAAAAAAACTATTTTTTTATAGGGAAATGCAGTATAATACTGCATTTTCCTTAAACGCAGTATTATAATGCGTTTTCCTATTAAAAAAAACTAATTTTTTAATAAAACGCAGTATAATACCGCGTTTAAGAAAAATGCAGTATTATACTGCGTTTCCCTATAAAATTTGGGCCCACCATAATAACAGTTCTGCAGGACTGCAGAGAATATTTATTTTTTAGTGTAAAACGTATTATAATACTACGATTTACACTGAAACGTATTATTATACTGTGTTTTACACTAATTTTTGGGCCCACCAATAAGTGTTCTGCGGATAACTGACATAACAATAATTCAAATACATAAAACGTGGTATAATACTGCGTTTAACATAAAAAAAATCTGCACCCCAAGCTCGGACTTGCCTTATTTAAAGGCGTTTGAATTTTATGAAAATCCATTCAAAACTTTCCTTCAAACTTCCGTTCATACTTCTCTCTTCTTCTTATCAATCATTTTTTTATAATGTCTGAAAAGCCAAAAATAAGGGTTTCATTATATTGGGGGGTGGGGGGTGGGAGGGTTGAGGTTGTGCTGGAGAATAACTCTATGAGGTATAGCTCACCTCCACAGTGTCATGTTAAATTGCCGCTTATAATGGAGTACGATTAATTGGTATCGTTGTTACGTAAAAAATGAGTCTAAGAAAACGTTCGGTTAACCTTAAAGTAACCGGTAGATTTCCGTATTCAGTGACTCCGTAGGGGTTTGCTTATTATTCTGAGTTTAACATCGAAGATGATGAAACTCTTAGAGATTTTTTGCGGATTCCGGATGAATACAGGGAATTTATTGTAATAAAATTGTTGGAAATGTACGTCAAGGTTGAAGACGTTCCCAATATTGAGGGCGTGCATAGTAGGGATAACCCCCAGTCATCGGGTGGTTATTCTGGAGCAGTTTTTGCCGAACAGATTGCTGATGAAAGAGATTGCCTTGATTTAAACTTGTCACCACCGGCGAATGAGCAGCCACAAAATAATTTTTTGACTTTATATAATCCACAAGACGACTAGTAAACTTCAATTTTTCTACGCTTTAGTGATGTTTATTTTATGTTTTAATTGGATTTGTATTAACACTCATATTTTTCATAGGGGGTACCGTCCCGATATGAATTTTACAAGTTATGACCCCGCCCCTAGTTGGAATATGCGTAGTTCTGGCGTATTGGACCACGGTGGTCCATCCGGGAGTCATCACCAACAAGAAAATATCCATCACGAAACGTCAAGACAGTATGACTTGTAAGTAAAGTGATATAGCTATATGTAAAGTATTTATCTAGTTGGGTAGCTTATCAGTTTGTTCTTTTTGTGCAGTGAAAACGAGCAACTTGATGCTCCTGGTCTCACACAATTGCCCATGGACGACGTACTGACTCATGATTTAGCAGATGCGTAGAGTCAAGAAGATGATAGTGATTATGACAACAATGCCGATGAGTCTGGAGATGACACACCCTTCCCTGATGAGGGTGATGATGAGGAGGAAGTGAATGTTGAACCTGAGCTGACGACGCACCCTTCCAAATACTGGGGACGCGTCATAGCTCTCATGTACTGGGGCAGTGCAACGGCCAGTCCATCTACACGCAGCCCATACAAAACCTGTACATCCTCAAGCGTCATGGTGGCCTCTCCAGTGGGCAGGTGAAAAGTGTGCGTCTCCGGTCGCCACCGCTCTATCAACGCCGTGATGAGAGACCAATCGAGCTGCATCCGCCCAATCCGAAAAATCCTAAGGAAGCCCGTAGCTTCTAGGCGATCGACTACGCAGGGATGGAAATGTCTCTCCCTCAAAAAGTCCCACAAATCGTCCGGTCTCCTAGTACGGAGAGTCTGATCCAATAGATGTCCCTCCCATTCATAGGAGGACCTATGGTCGCCCTGTAGCACTAATATCTGATCCTCGGCTGGTCCATAATGCACAGGCGGCAAGTCCATATCGTCTACTGTAATTAAAACAATATTAATTGTGTGTTTGTGTTATAATAAATTAAATAATTATTTTTATAATTGGACTGAGTAATTATCTAAGGGTTCCAGGCTCGATATTTGAGGCCCGGTAGCACCAAGCTATCCTTAATTATTATGTGTGTCAATTTCAATAAGTTTAAAATTTTGTTAGTTTAATAAATTATTTAATTGGACTGAGTAATTATCTATGGGTTCCAGGCGTGAGGTTGTGCTGGAGAACAACTCTATGAGGTATAGCTCACCTCCACAGTGTCATGTTAAATTGCCGCTTACAATGGAGTACGATAAATTGGTATCGTTGTTACGTAAAAAAATGAGTCTGAGAAAACGTTCAGTTAACCTTAAAGTAACCAGTGACTCCGCAGGGGTTTGCTTATTATTATGAGTTTAACATCGAAGATGATGAAACTCTTAGAGATTTTTTGCGAATTTCGGATGAATACAGGAAATTTATTGTAATGAAATTGTTGGAAATGTACGTCAAGGTTGAAGACGTTCCCAATAATGAGGGCGTGCATAGTAGGGATAACCCCCAGTCATCGGGTGGTTATTCTGGAGCAGTTTTTGCCGGACAGATTGCTGATGAAAGAGATTGCTTTGATTTAAACTTGTCACCACCGGCAAATGAGCAGCCACAAAATAATTTTTCAACTTTATATAATCCACAAGACGACTGGTAAACTTCAATTTTTCTACGCTTTAGCGATGTTTATTTTATGTTT
>NW_017691093.1:4385-5630 GCF_001879085.1 Nicotiana attenuata
GTCCAGTCTAGCCTCGTCACTACTTCGCCGGGGTTAGGCTATGCACTTACCAGCACATGGGGTCGGTTGTGCTGATGCTACACTCTGTGCATTTTTGCACAGGTCCAGGTATTGAGCAGCAGCAGCAGCATTAGCTCGGGGGCGAACCTTCAGTCCAGAGAGACCCGAGGTAGCTTGCAGGCGTCCGCAGGCCCGACGTCTCCCTTCTATCCTTATATTTGGCTGTCATCTCATTGTACCCGAGATAAACAGATTATGTTCTTTCAGACTTTGTATGTAGTACTCCTTAGATGTTCGTGAGTATGTGACTCCAGTCCTGGGGTAGAGACGTATGATGGAATTTCTGTATTTTATTCAGTTATATAAATTTAAGTCTTCCGCTAATGATTTTAATTCTGTCGCCTTTATTTAATGCCGTTAATTGTTAAAAAGGAACAGGTGTTTAATGAAATTGCTAATTAAGTTGGCTTGCCTAGCTCCTATTAGTAGGTGCCATCACGACCCTCGAGGGTTGGAAATCCGGGTCGTGACAAAAAATGACTTTTAAGTAATGTACACAAAATTAAATGATTTTTACGTAACAAAAAAAAGAAATAACTTTTGAGTAACAAACACAAAAGTTAAATGAACATCAATAAAATTTACTCCCTAAATTGTGGGCAAGTTGGACTTGGGAGTTTAGCAATATTAAGCAAATTCATGGGGTAATCAATGCATTTTTCATTCAACCAATTTCAAAGTAGGTAGCAGCTGATATATACATTAATGCAAATCTAGTTCGTAATATTTCATTCGGCAGAACCCAATTTGGCTATACCCTATAGTTGTGTCAAATTTTTTACTTAATATATATAAATAATTTATCAAAATCCAGTAAGCAAAAAACGTTGTGGTCCAAAACCAATAAACATGTATTTCTAGATCTACCTATGATCATAATAAATTACTTTTAGCTCTTCTATCCCCTTTTAAATTGTGTAACTAAACTAATTCATGATTATTTTTAATGCAGACCTTCAGTGAAAAGCATAATTGACAACATTTTATTTTCTTATTTCATGAAATTAGTAGTCTGTTTGAACTATGAACTTGTTAAATCATTTAACAATAGAGTCCGAAACTGAAATGATGCCTTTTTTGGCACAAAATACGTTTAAACAGTTAAAAAAAAGTTACATTTCTAACTAAAATGCAGTATAATATTGCGTTTTACTTTAACGGAAAGTTAGCCCTTAAAGTTAAACG
>NW_017691094.1:0-644 GCF_001879085.1 Nicotiana attenuata
GTTTTTGTAACTGGCGAACTTCAGCTCTAGAGCTGAAGTTTTTGTTTTATAACTGGCGACCTTCAGCTCTAGAGCTGAAGTTTTTATTTTTGTAACTGGCGAACTTTAGCTCTAGAGCTGAAGTTTTTGTTTTGTAACTGGCGAACTTCAGCTCTAGAGCTGAAAGTTTTTGTTTAGTAACTGTCGAACTTCAGCTCTAGAGCTGAAGTTTTTGTTTGTAACTGGCGAACTTCAGCTCTCGAGCTCTATGGGGCATTTCGCGTCTCCTTTTGTTTATCCTCATCTCTGCTTATATTCCCTACTGTCTGTTTCTTAAGTTTTATGCTGGCATGTTGTTTTGGTCCAGTTGGGGTAACTAGTCCTCCCACTATTGGGAATTCCATCTCAGTGATATTCCAGTAGTCCATGCTCTTGGTTGTTCATCTAATGATGCATGAATTGCATCTGATGTCTACTGTTCAGGTATTTGATGCAAAGAAAGACTTTCAAGGAGTAGGAATTGATAACTTGTAAAGAAAACAAGAGAAGGTAACATTTAAGAGTACACCAAGACAGAGAACTTGTCCCCTTCTTTGACGAAATTCACCTCCCCGCCTAGTTTCATGAACCTTACTTCTGGAAAAAGAAAAGATAAAACTTTGAGG
>NW_017691094.1:4078-5629 GCF_001879085.1 Nicotiana attenuata
AAAATGCACTAAAACAAGAGAATTAGGTCAGAAATTGGGTTTGAAAGGGGTAAAATACAAAAGTTAAAGAGTTCAAAAATAAGAAGAATATCTGAAAAGGGAATTTGTTAGAAAAAATGCTGAAAAATAGAAAGAATATATGAAAAAAGGACAACTGTCCAAATTTGTTAGAGAAAATATGCTCTTTTTCCTTATTTTTAGGGCTGAACATTCCTATATTTTGTGCATACTCACATTCTATATAAGACTCACTCACACACTCGTTTAAAAAGGTTGCCTGGATTTCTTTGAGAGAAGAAAACACACACTGTATTTTATGCATTTTTTCAGAAAATTCCTTTCTCTTATTTGCATGCACATTCTCACTCATATACTCATCTTCATTCACTGCATTCCTTATATAAGAGATTTGAAAAGAGAACCAATGTTCTGAAGAAGAATAGAAGAAGAACAATAGAGTTCTAGGTTAGTTGAGACTCCAAACAATTCAAAAGTTGTTAGCTATTTCGAAATTTGTAGTTTCTCTTGCATTTCTGGGTTCCAAAGGTGGATTTAGCTGCGTTTTCTACTGCTTTTCTTGTTGTTTCTCACTCGAACAAGTAGCTTGGGGATTCATAACCTTCTTTCCTGACCGTTATTTGGTCATTATTTGCTATTGCTCTCCTAGGTATGTCGAAATTCCGGTTGTAATTCCCCTTCGAATATAGAAATGGTAGAACTGAATGTTTGATTCCGTGTGTTCTTTGCATTGATTCACTTGATCTTATCACTTTCTTCTTTACTAGTGCTTGATTTTCGTGTTCGAACTGAATATTTGAAGCTAAGCGTATTTGTCAATTAGCTAGTTGAACTGAATAAATACTCTCATGTTTGAATATTTCGTGATATTATTTGACTGCTGCAGTTAGTACATTCATGAGGATGAGGTATAAATCCTGTTTACTGTTGACGTTTTTAACCTATGATGATGGAGTTTAAGTGTGGAATTCAAGTTGAAATCAAAGGCATGAAGAGTCATAAGTCAATTGTTTAGTTCCAAGTGTTGCTACCCATTTTAATTTTAGAAATAGAGAGTTTCAGTACGTAGAAGTGCTCATTTTAGTACTGTGTATAATTTGAAACGTTCATGTGTTAGGGTTTGTAACTAATTTTATTATTCTTGTGGTGTATGAAATGATTATGTGTTAAAAAATCCGTCGTTCGGTAATTGTTGGGCCTGATTTTAGGCCTGGCCCATGTCGTGACTTGAATCACAGGTTGGGGTACTAGGGGGGATTTGCATCTATACCCGCTTTTTGAATCACGTTTTAACTTGTGCCCGCTTTGCAAAAAAAATTGCAAGCGCCACTTTTTCGCGTAACTTCAGCATACAGGGCTGAAGTAGCAAAGGCAATCAAGACAAACTTCAGGATTCTAGTAGACGGACTAGAAATAGCAAGTGTGCTAGTAAGTTTTTGTTAGTAATTATGTAACTTAGCATAGTAGCTGTAGGTTTTGTTCTCTATTTGACTTAAAGTTTTTGTTAGTAATTGCTGTAAGTTTTTGTTTTGT
>NW_017691095.1:0-965 GCF_001879085.1 Nicotiana attenuata
ATCCAATGTTACCCCGTTTGTTGCTATGAGATTGGGATAGAACCGGAGCAACTTCATGAGCCATTCTCAGTATCCACCCCAGTTGGTGAGCCAATTTTGGCTGCTCGAGTTTATAGAGGTTGTGTTGTTACAGTGCGTGGTAGGGATACCGTGGCCGACCTAATCGAGTTGGGAATGGTGGATTTCGATGTAATAATGGGAATGGATTGGCTTTACTCATGCTTTGCCAAACTTGATTGTAGGACTAGAACCATTAGGCTTGAATTTCCTAATGAGCCCATCATCGAATGGAGGGGAGATAATGTAGTGCCTCGTGGTCGGTTTATTTCCTACCTTAAGGCCGCGAAAATGATCAAGAAAGGGTGTATCTATCATCTAGTTCGAGTTGCAGACACCAATGCCGAGGCACCTAGCCTTGATTCTGTACCGGTTGTGAATGAATTTCCAAATGTCTTTCCAGATGAACTCCCCGGGATTCCGCCAGACAGGGAAATTGATTTTGGGATCGAAATTGCAATATTAGCCTCTTTTAGATTTAATACGTTTATATCTATAAAATTGCAGTCCAGTATTTTAATTTGATAATTATGTACTATTAGTCATATTAGTACCTTTAGTTTATTTCAGTAAATTATTTTACTATTTTTATAAATCAAATAAGGGAAAAGTGGTCTATTTAAATGTTAGCCCACTTTCATTTCAATTTTAGCCTGATTTGGCACCCCATTTAAACCCAATCTGAGGCCCAATTACCCCGACCCAATTCGAAATTAATCCGACACAAATTCATCTTCATAACCCAACCCGGATCCCCTACCTAATCCTAGCTGTTGATCTAAATGATCAACGGCCAATATCGGCCCTTACCTTTTTTATTCTCAAACTACCCCCTAACCCTAACTATTTCACACACTCCGTCGCCTCTGAATCCCTTTCTCTCTCAAACCCCTCTCAAACCCAGCCGC
>NW_017691095.1:4874-5629 GCF_001879085.1 Nicotiana attenuata
AGCTTTTAGGGGAGGATCATCAGGGCCTTCCCAGTCTGTTGCACAGTCTTCAGCTAGTGCACCGCCATCAGGGCCCAGCCAGCAGCAGTGGAGTCGTTTCAGGCCCGGTCAGGGCAACAGGGGATTCCACCAGCGAGGTCGGTCAAGGGAGAGGTTTCAGCAGCAGCAGAGATCCGCGTGCCCCAAGTGCGGGAAGATGCACTCTGGGGTCTGCTACACGGAGTTGCCTATATGTTATGGATGTGGGATGAGGGGCCATATTCAGAGACACTGTCGTGCATGTCGCCAGGGAGCGGGTAGGGGCCCGGCTCAGCCCTTCAGTCCAGCAGCTGCCACATCTTCAGCTCCCTCTCTAGCTCGAGGTGCCCCAGCAACCGCAGATCGTGGTGCAGCTAGGGGTGGTACATAGAGTTCGGGAGGTCCCAGCCGATTCTATGCTATGAGTGGCCGTCAGACTGCAGAGGCTTCTCCAGATGTTGTTACAGGTATTCTGACTGTCCAATCTCATGATGTGTATGCGCTTATTGATCCCGGTTCCACTTTATCCAATGTTACCCCGTTTGTTGCTATGAGATTGGGATAGAACCGGAGCAACTTCATGAGCCATTCTCAGTATCCACCCCAGTTGGTGAGCCAATTTTGGCTGCTCGAGTTTATAGAGGTTGTGTTGTTACNGTGCGTGGTAGGGTATACCGTGGCCGACCGTAATCGGAGTTGGGGAATGGTGGATTTCGATGTAATAATGGGAATGGATT
>NW_017691096.1:0-1166 GCF_001879085.1 Nicotiana attenuata
CTTTATGATGTTTAAATTAGGATTAAATAGTGGAAAATGATGATTAACCACCTAGTGGGGTCATAATAGGAGAAAATTAGGCTACAAACTTGAAGAAAATTGGAACCCTAGGTTCGTGTTGCTGGGTTAAGCTTACCGTGACCGCAATAGTTTTTCTGCAGTCCGCAGTGCTTCTCTGCTGTCCGCAATGCAATTTTATGCATACCGCGGTGGTGAAACTTCAGAGAGTTGAATGTTGAGGACCACGGCCGCGGTCGAATTTTAGCGGTCCGCGGTGCCTTACCGCGGCACCAAACCATTTCTTGCGGTCCACGGTGCCATTTGAAATCTAACTTTTAGATGAGCACGTGAACGACCTGTTCTGTTCCATTTTGAGTAATTGGTATGTACTTTAGCACTGAATCTTCATTATCTTAGTTTGTAATCAAATTATATAGGTTATTCTTCATCTAATTTCATGTTTTCTTCCATTATTATGAGAGCTAGACCCATTAGCTAGGGTTGTGGCTCAACCCTAGTGTGGGTATTTGATGGGTCTTGTGTTTTAATGCTTAGACGTTTATGGGTGGTCGATATTTGGACTGATTTGTGTTTTTTATGTTGGATTAGTGGTTGTAAACACTAATTTGTGCCTATTTGGCTTGGGCTCTTCTTGAGAAAGAGAGCTTATGTCTAGGAAATCAGTTCACCAAGGAACTGGGGCATACTCAAGAGATTGATAGCCCCAATTAAAGGGTTAAATCTAGAGATAGTAATACCCGACTTGAGCCTACATTGCTTGCATAATTTCGACACCCAATTGTTCTTGAGAAAGTCAATTTGGGCAAAGTCACTCGAGCTACCGAGAGGTATAGAGTAAGTAGTGTCGTGCATTGGTTATATCGCGATCCCAAACATAACACCTTTCCCTTAGACTTTAGAACCCGTCAAGTATTCACCTAGGGGGAATTCACTTCCCTAGTGCCTCGTTACCTATTAGAAAACCCTTCTAGCAATTATTCTTAGTTTAATTTAGCATCTCATTAGGATAAAAGTAGAAGTAATCAAAAGAACAACTATGATTGGAAGTGTAATTGAGAGCATTGCGCATTGCTAGTTTAGATAGGAATCCAATTCCCAAATCTAGCTCCCTATGGATTCGATCCCGACCTATTTAGGTAAGAGCT
>NW_017691096.1:3764-5629 GCF_001879085.1 Nicotiana attenuata
GGGAGACGATGACGGCGGGTTTTGAGAGAATGAAAAGGGTTTGGGGTAGGTTAGGGGTTAATTAAGGTAAGGGTGAACGTGGACCGTTGATGACGATTGAAGAGGGGTTATTGGGTCGGGTAGGCAGATTGGGCCAAAGGGGTTTGGGCTGGCTTTTTGGGTTAATATTAAAGGGGGTTTTGGGCTGGTAAAAATTGTTAGGTCTGAAATAAAAAGGGTTATTTGTTAAATACCCAAATAATTGATAAAATATATTTTATAAAATAATTAACTGACTATAAAAAATAATTTTCATGCATGGAAATTCTTTAAAATAATTATTCAAAATTTTAAAAATACAATGAGCTATTTTCTGGTAATATAATGCAATAATGCATGCATGGGCTATAATTGCAAAGTTATTGCTATCACCCAAAAATGTAGATGTGGCTATTTGCGAAATAATTTGAGTTCAATATGAATATAAATAGCAAAATTAAACCGTGAAATTGTTATAAAGTCCTTTGTGATGCAATTTGTAATTATTTATATAAAAAAATACTGGGATAAATTAATTTAAAAATGTAGAAATTATTAAAAAATATCAATTGATGCTAATGCGTAGTTTTGAATGTATATATGCATTTGAAAAATATTATAGGGAAAAATTGGGTATCAATAACTGCGTCACAGTCATATCATCCTGACGCAACTGCTCGAACTATCTACGCAGCTCCTGTCTGCAGGACCGCGACACATACTTCTCTAGGAAGAGAACAAAGAACTGCTACCAGGTAAGGGGCACTGCACCAATAGGCCTACACCTCTCATAAAACTCCCACCAAGTGAAGGCAGTCCCAAAGAACTGAAAATGTAGTGAACGAGACCCCACTAGTCTCCAAAATACCCGTTGTACGGAGGATCCTGACACTTATCCAAGAGACCTTGGGCATCCTCCCCCTCTGCACCACTGAAAGTCGGAGGCTGAAGTCTACCAAACCTCTCCAATCTACGTTGATCATCATCAGGCATGACTGGAACCACATAGTCCTGAGCAGGTGCAACCGGCTGGGATGGTGGTTCCCCTAGTGTCTGAAGTCCCTGAACAACCTACTCGGGTGTGCGGGCGGCGGGAGTCTTAGTGCCTCTCCCGGCCTGGGAAGTGGCTGTTCTAGTAGCAACAGAGACAGCCTGAGCGACACGTTTCAGAATCGGAGCTAAGGTCTCGTGAAGACCTGGAATCACGAAGGGCACAACTGGTGCCTGAGCTGGTCTCGTTGGTGCATCCATAACTAGGACCTGATCCTGTATTGGGGCAACTGGTGGATCTGCAGGTGCTTCCCTAGCTACTGTGCAGGCTAAACCCCTGCCCCTATCACGGCCCCAAATGGTGGTACTGGTGGTTGTCTGTCCTGACCGGTAGCACGTGTCCTCACCATGGGGAGGGGAGAACAATCACAAAGTAGCAATCAACGGATAATCATGGCGAAAAAGGAGTTGGCTGATGCAAAAAAGCAATGCAATATCAATGCAATTAAAGGATTTATTCCTCTTGATTTTCACGCCCCAAACCTGAAGAGGCGTGGCCGGCACCCGGTGCCATACTCCACCTAAGCTTACCACTCTGTAACTGTGAACTCTTGAGGGGTAACCCTCAACTTAGGCCGATGAGGCCATATTCTGAATCATCTTAAGTAAATATCTACAACCAGCAATATCAAACTAAACATCTTAATAGGATCGGTAAAGCCACAATACTGATATAAAAAATGTACAAGACTCGTCTACAAGCCTCTAGGGATAACTGAACTGTATCCTGGTCGGGACAGAGCCTTGACCTACCTATCAAACATGTATATATAAATGGACTCCACGGTATAGACCTG
>NW_017691097.1:0-684 GCF_001879085.1 Nicotiana attenuata
ATACAAAGTCTGAAGAAAATATCAATACACTATTTCGGAATATAAGGAAAATGAAACAGGAAATAAGGATAGAGGAGATGCCAGGGCCTGCGGACGCCTGCAGGTCTACCTTCGATATCTACGTGAACTGAAAATAGCCTCCAACCTATGGTCCGAAGTCAACAGCACTGGGATCTGCACAAAAAAGTGCAGAGTGTAGCATCAGCACAACCGACCCCATGCGCTGGTAAGTGCCTAGCCCAACCTCGGCGAGGTAGTGACGAGGGTAGGTCAAGACTACCAAATAAACCCGTGCAGTTCAAATATATATAACGGGAAAAGAGATACGCAAATAAACAAGTAAAGGTGGGAGGGGTTTGGGGAATAACAGGTAAAAACACAATATCAATACAATATAAAGGAATCAAAAGCCAACCACTAACAACAATAAAGAAAAACAAAGGCAGATTTCACTTTCTCTTCACATCTTGTTGCAGGCGTGCAACCCGATCCCATTTCTCATATCTTGAGGCAGGCGTGCCACCAGCTCCCATTTCATGTATCTCGTGGCAGGCATGCCACCCGCTCCCATTTCATGTATCTCGTGGCAGGCGTGCCATCCGCTCCCATTTCATGTATCTTGTGGTAGGCATACCACCTGCTCCCATTTCATTATATCTTGTGGTACGGCGTACCACCCGCTCC
>NW_017691097.1:5016-5629 GCF_001879085.1 Nicotiana attenuata
TTTTAAACTAGATTTAAATATATATATATATGATCCTGCCAACCCCCGTTCGCAAACTAGAAGAAGGTGCCATGACTGGTAGACCTTTTTGAAAGCTTTTTTCGTGCTTAAAATTCAAGTTCGAATTTATCTTAAACCTTTCTGACTTTCCCTTTTCGTTGTGCGTTTTTATTTCTTTTGTCCAGTCATTTTCCTTTTTGATATTAGTATAATTACTTTTCGATTGTTTAATTCATATAAAATTAAACAAGTAAATATCTTTAGTCATGTAATCCTATTATTTTTAAGATATACTTGTTAAAGTTCCTATTTCTAATTTAATTTGAAGATGTATTGTCACGACCCGGATTTTCACCCTCGGGAGTCGTGATGGCGCCTACTAGTACGAGCTAGGCAAGCCAACTAATTTCACAATTTACCCCTTTTAGTCATTTAATATTCATTAGCAAATTTTAATAACAATAATAACATTTAAACAACGGAATTAACATAAGTGGAAGAAAGAAGCCATAAGCTATCTGAACATGAATATCTAATACAACTGTTTGAACCTCGACTACCCAGAACTGGTGTCACAGTATCACAGACGATCTAAGATTTACTACATACAAAG
>NW_017691098.1:0-383 GCF_001879085.1 Nicotiana attenuata
AGGATCACTTCTGGTGCAATAACTTGGTAATCGTCCCCAACTTGGGGTGGTACACATAGCATTAGCGCACAATATCATCATATACCTTTACTACCCGATTTACCCTCCCCTTAGTTATTACCTAAGCGTTCTAACAACATCGAATACGTATCCTATGCGTGCACTACCCGTCCCTTACCTATGACCTGGAGGTGTTTAAGACCTCTATTTAAGGTGGTTCTAGACTCACCTATGGTGCTTAAAAGGTGAAAAATCTAAGCTAACAAACAAAAAACAGGTAGGACTGTCACGATAAAGAGCCAATTAAGGGTACTCATATTTACCTCCACAAATAGACAAAACAAGTGCACGCCGTTCCAAACAAGCAATTTTTATAATTTTAC
>NW_017691098.1:4608-5629 GCF_001879085.1 Nicotiana attenuata
GAAGGCAATGCTTAGCCTTATGCAAATAGGGAGGCAGGGCTTAGCCTCATGCAAGAAAGGGAGACAATGCTTAGTCTCATGCAAGGGAAGGCAATGCTTAGCCTTATGCAAATAGGGAGGCAGGGCTTAGCCTCATGCAAGATTCGAGACTGAGCTTAGTCTCATGCAGAGAGAAGGCAATGCTTAGCCTTATGCAGTGAACAAGTAGCAAATAGAGTAGAATATTTCTTAGCTGGAGATATTTTTGCGTCTGACGGCCTGATTGTTAGTGATTTAGATACGTGTATATTTGCGGATAATCCTGTTATTATTCACTACGCCTGCATCCAAAGAAAAATTGTGAGTTTTGTAGGGGGAGGTTGGTTCGTGCTCTTGTCTTCTTGCTCCGCTTTGCTCTTCTCTGGAGACGCTGTTCGAGTTACCCTGGGTAATACCTGGCTGCCATAGAAATGAAGTTTTTTCGAAAATATGCACTTATGATGAAATAGAGTTATTTTAGAAAACATAGAGGTATATAATATCAAGTAAATTAGATGAACTAATGACTGTAACACTTTAGAGACATAGCAGCTTCCTTGCAATAGAATTTTGAGGGTCCTCTTCAAAATTCTGCCCCAGTTTGAGCCTTCGGCCGCTCTGCGTGTAACGAAGTTTGTTGGATCTGCTCCGGAATTTTGATAATCCTTCTCAAAATTCTGCCCCAGTTACTTAACTGTCTTGCATATGATGGCATCGGCTGGACTTGCTCCGGAATTTTGAGGGTCCTTCTCAAAATTCTGCCCTAGTTTCTGGTTATGGGGGAAATGAAAATTTTATTAAGATATGATCGAACCCACAGGGCTGCCTACATATCCCCTCTTAAACGGGAATCAGATCAAGCGTAGTTCAATTACATCAGATGAATGAGTGTAAACAATCTAAACATAGTATCTCTTGACTGCGTCTAAATTGAGTTGGGTTTTACGGACCTAAACTTACTCCACGTCCTTAGTTTTGACGTAAGTAGTGAGTCGTCCTCCTC
>NW_017691099.1:0-611 GCF_001879085.1 Nicotiana attenuata
CTGACTGCTGGCTTGAATGTATTCCCTGTTCTCCAGGCGGGCTCCTGATTTCAACAAAATAGATACAACAAAGAAAATCCCTTGCCCCAGTTTGGTGGTTGGGCATCATATTACCAAACATTAATAAGAATCTGAAAGCTAAAACTTGAATTGTACTACCTCTGTTATTCAGGCGGGCTCCTGACTGCTAAAACTCGAATGTATTCCTCTGTTCTCCAGGCGGGCTCCTGATTGCAAAAACTAGAATGTGTTCCTCTGTTCTTCAGGCGGGCTCCTGACTGCTAAAACTTGAAATGTATTCCTCTGTTCTTCAGGCAGGCTCCTCACTTCAACAAAACAGATACAACAAAGAAAATCTCTTGCCCCCGTTTGGTGGCTGGGCATCATACTACCAGATATTATTAAGAAATTGAAAACTAAAACTTGAATTGAAATACCTCTATTCTTCAGGCGGGCTTCTGACTGCTAAAACTTGAAATGTATACCTCTGTTCTCCAGGCGGGCTCCTGACTGCTAAAACTTGAAATGTATTCCTCTGTTCTTCAGGCGGGCTCCTGACTGCTAAAACTTGAAATGTATACCTCTGTTCTCCAGGCGGGCTCCTGACTGCT
>NW_017691099.1:4796-5629 GCF_001879085.1 Nicotiana attenuata
AGAAAAGAAAAACAAATAGTCTAGTAGCTTTGTAATCGCAGTTGTTATTAATGAAAATTGAAAATCCCAAAATTTGTTTTCTTACCTTTTGCATTTATTTGCAAGAACTACGCTTGGTCTGATTCATGCGGGGTCATGATACGTAGGCAATCTCCATATAATTCGACCGTAACCCTAAGAAACAAAAAAACAAAAAAGAAGGAAAGTACGAAGGAAGGAAAAAGAAACGCAAAAAGAGAAAATAAGGCGTTAAGAGAAAAACCATGGCCAAAGAGAAGAAAAGCAGAAAATGAAAACAAAGAGAGATGAGGAAAAGAAAAGGAGAGAAAATAAAACAAAAAAAGACATCAAAAGCCTCTTGGCATTCGTCTGTCCACTTGACCGTGGCATCCTTCTTTAACAGCTTGAAGATAGGCTCGCACGTTGTTGTAAGCTGAGCTATGAACCTACTGATATAATTCAATCTCCCTAACAGACTCATTACCTTAGTTTTGTTCCTCGGAGGTGGCAATTCTTGGATGGCTTTGATTTTTGACGGGTCTAATTCAATACCTCGACGGCTGACTATAAATCCCAGCAATTTTCCCGATGGAACGCTGAAAGCGCATTTTGTAGGATTGAGCTTGAGATTGTACATGCGAAGCCTTTGGAAGAACTTTCTCAGATCCCTGACGTGGTCAGACTGCTTCCTGGTCTTTACAATTACATCATCCACATATACTTCGATCTCCCTGTGTATCATGTCGTGGAATATGGTTGTCATTATTCTCATGTAGGTTGCCCCAGCATTTTTCAAGCCAAATGGCATGACCCTGTAGCAGTATGTTCCCCAT
>NW_017691100.1:0-424 GCF_001879085.1 Nicotiana attenuata
GCAATCAGGCGCCCACCCGGAGAATAAGGGAAAATAGTTCGAGTTTCAAGGGAAAGCGAATAATGTTTCAAAGGAATACAGTTCAAGTTTTAGCAATCAGGAACCCAGCCGGAGAACAAGGGAATACAGTTCAAGTTTTGGCAATCAAGTGCCCACCTGTAGAACAAGGGAATATAGTTAAAGTTTTGGCAATCAGGTGCCCACCTGGTGAACAAGGGAATATGGTTAACATTTTGGCAATCAGGCCCACCTGGAGAACAAAGGAATACAGTTAATGTTTTGGCAATCAGGCGTCCACCTGCAGAATAGGGGAATACAGTTCAAGTTTTGGCAATCAGGCGCCCACCTGGAGAACAAGGGAACACATTTCAAGTTTTGGCAATCAGGCGCCCACCTGGAGAACAAGGGAATACAGTTCAAGTTT
>NW_017691100.1:5204-5629 GCF_001879085.1 Nicotiana attenuata
GTTAAAGTTTTTGTAATTAGGCGCCCACCTGGAGAACAAGGGATTACAGTTAAAGTTTTGGCAATCAGGCGCCCACCTGGAGAACAAGGGAATATAGTTCATCTTTTGGCAATCAGGCGCCCACCCGGAGAACAAGGGAAAATAGTTCGAGTTTCAAGGGAAAGCGAATAATGTTTCAAAGGAATACAGTTCAAGTTTTAGCAATCAGGAACCCAGCCGGAGAACAAGGGAATACAGTTCAAGTCTCAAGTGCCCACCTGTAGAACAAGGGAATATAGTTAAAGTTTTGGCAATCACGTGCCCACCTGATGAACAAGGGAATATGGTTAAATTTTGGCAATCAGGCCCACCTGGAGAACAAAGGAATACAGTTAAAGTTTTGGCAATCAGGCGTCCACCTGCAGAATAGGGGAATACAGTTCAAG
>NW_017691101.1:0-655 GCF_001879085.1 Nicotiana attenuata
GATCAGCCTTGAAAGGCCATGAATGGCCAGAGAAAGGTCATGGATGGCCGGAGAAAGGCCATGAACAAAAGTCGAGCAAGGACTGGGCCAGACCCTTCGCGGTCTGGCCATGAAAGCACAGAAACAAACACCCAGGAGCCATAGGAGGCTGATACATGTCTCAAATGACCATGAGGGGCCATGGATTCGGAAGGTATTAGGGTGGATTAGGGTGGGATTAGATGGCGGCGGCTAGGGTTCAAGTGAGGTTTCAGAGAGAATTGAGAGAAGAGGGATTCAAGGGCGCGTTTGGTGATGAATGAGGTAGGGTAAGGGGTCGTTTAAGGTTAAAATGGAAAAGGCGAATAGTGGCCGTTGATCTAAATGATCAATGGCCAGGATTGAAATGGTTAGGTAGGGAGTCTAGGTTAGGTCGTTTAGTTGGGTTAGTGATCGGGTCTGAATGGGAATTGGGCCGGGAAATTGGGTTTAGTTTGGGATCAAATTTAGGCTAAATTGAAATGTAATTGGGCTATTATTTAAATAGACAATTTTCCCCTTTTAAAAATTATAAAAAATTAGGAAATTTAACTTCTGGAAATAAAGTGAAAGCACTAAAATGATTTATAGCATATAACTAACAATTTAAAAATACAGGACTATAATTTTATGAATA
>NW_017691101.1:4836-5629 GCF_001879085.1 Nicotiana attenuata
TAGTAGCAGGTTTAATTAAGGAAAGAAATCAATTTGGGGACAGATTGATTATTGCCATATAAGGGGCAGTAAAAGCATGAAGTAAACAATCAAGTCTAAGTACAAAATAGGCTTATTTTGGGAAAGGATTCAGCAAGGTAAAATATCACAGTAAAGGGAAAGGAATCAATTAATTTTAAACAGGCGAGTGAAATTAGGGTTTATAAAGAAAACGCTTACGCAATCAGTCACCAAATCAAGATCAATCAAGGACGAAACTTCAGTATATAAATAGATAACACGAACATATAGTAGTGGCATAAATAAGCTAGGATTCAGTAGTAAGGAAAATATTCAAGGCACAGTAGTCAAGTAGGTCAAGTAGTCACATAGAATCAACAGTGAAGCAGAACATAGTATCAGGTAAGAGAAATCAGAAACAAGTAAAGGTCTCACAATAGTAATAAGTGAGAGAAACTTCTAAAAAATTTAGGGCTTCAGTAGTAGTCGAGTTTAAGAGATGGTAAGAACTCAAAATCAAACAAGTCAAACAAGGAAAAGAGAGTCAGAAACAAAGAACAAGTACACATTTAAACAAACAGTTTTAGAACTCGGATAAGACTAAAGGAACTAGGGTTTTTAACATGCTGAACTAGATAGAAGAACAATATGAGCAAGTCGTTTTAAACATAGAAAAATCAAAAACAATATTGAGATCAGAGAAGAGATATTTTGAAAAACTTAAAGGAAACCCTAATCGTCGAAAGAATTGAATTAGCGTTTTGAAAGAAAAGTTGAAGAACCTTCGAAGTAA
>NW_017691102.1:0-5629 GCF_001879085.1 Nicotiana attenuata
ACTCTTGTATCTCGCGATTTTCGCTCTCGCATTCACGAATCCTTTTGCGAGCTGGTTGTATTTGACTTGTACCTCGGCCTTTTCATCTATAATTCTGTGGCCTTGAACGAACCCTGGCTTGCCTAGACAAGCCCAGTTGTCTTCCAACCAACCATAATAGAAAGGGGTACAACCGGCATGATATCTATCTGGCTCAATGGTGTCTTTCTCCATTACGATCTTGCAGTGCCACATGTGTCGGGCTTGGCACTTGTGGGGACTATCATCACTTTGGAAGTCAGCTCGAAGATGGCTCATCTTGTCGACCCTGGGTATGACTTGCTTCCTACCTGCTTGCCTCATAACTAGAAGAGGGACGTAAGGGTATGTTCCTCTTAGACCAATCAGTATCAAGAAAGGTGCATCTCTGGATCGGGCGATGAACTCCTCTGTCGGAAACCACTCAAACATCCATTGAACCTGTTCCTCAGTCAGGTTATCAAAGAGCTCGGCCCATTCTTTGGCATTCTCAGGCTGAGCGAACATGTCGGGGATGTAATTCATTCGCTTTGGATGGTGGAAAGCGATGTGATCATCCCAGGCCCTTCGCTGAATTTCTTGTCGGTATTTGCCCTTTTGGAGATGTTCCATGAGCCAAAGCTGAAGTAGCAGATTGCAACCTTCGAAGTGTTTCGCTCCTTGTTGGCACTTCTCTAAGGCTCGGTATATGTCTGCAATGATCATGGGTACAATGCTGAATGTCTGCCCACAAATCCCCTCCATTAGGGTCTTGGTTACCATAGCCAGCCTAGTATGGATTCTCCCTTTCTTCATTGGGAACACGATCAGACCCAGGAAGCAAAACATGAAGACGAATACTCTACGATAGATATGTCCCAAGGATGTGATGGCAAACTCGTCATGGTAGGTACGGTATGATTTGCTGTGACCGTACCTTTCATACAGGTGGTCAAAAGGGATATATGATTCCTTTAGGCATACCAATTCTGCATTCTTCTTCAATCCCATCATTTTTAGGAAACCCTTGCTTTTGCGGTTCTCAGGCATTAGCAAACCCGGGGTTTCCCACACTAGACCGGCCAGTCCTCCTATCTCCTCTAGCAAAGGTGTCATTTCTATGTCCCCAAAGCGGAACACGGCCCTTTCACAGTCCCAAAATAAGGTAGAAGCTTCTATTGTCATGTTGTTAGGATGGATCTCCAGGAGGGACGGTAGATTACCCAGATATTTTCTGACGAGGGTTTTGTTACTAGAATGCAAATCTTCCTACCAACTCAGCAATCTTGGGTGGATTTTGGTGACCATGCCGAATCTGGGTGCCTCATATTTCTGCAAGGCAAACAAGGTTAGGCCCTTACCCCCACCAGACTCGACTATTTAACATCAACAATTAGCATGAAGCATTTAGTTCTCCAAATAAATGCACAGAACGTGATGATGTCCTTTTGGGTTTAGGGAAACCTAGTGGACTTTTGGACAAGACTATCTTATAGGATCATTATGTGGACAACATAACTGATCCGACTAGGTTTGACCATGATGCATGCACAATTTAAACAGAGCAAGGTTTTTATGGGGTTTCAGACTGGTACCCTTGAGCGGACAACTCAAGGGGGAAGGCACAGAACCGTCGACTGCACCGCTGATCGACTAGTTTTACCGCAAATAAGCCTTTCCAAATTTAGGGGGTAATGATATAGGAAGGGCGCAACCACTCATCAAGCGTTTCTATAGTATTTAGTTTGGCACGAGTGGAGTATGATGTTGAGCATGATTATGCAATAATTAAAAGCATGTTGTCATGTATTTGCACGTTAAGAAAGCGATAAATACAACAGTTTTATAATTTAAAGCAGCAGTAAAGGAAGGAAACAAGAAAGATACGCCAGTTGCTCTTGAAGAAGAATTTAAACACTTAAAGGAATTAAACAAATAATTGCACAAATTCGCAAAAATGGTCTGAAATGGTAAAAGCCTAAAAATCCCCAGCAGAGTCGCCATGCTGTCGCGCCCCCTTTTTTCTCGAAAAATCGGGTTCATGACATTTTGGTTGAGACAACTCGTTCCTTTTGGGAAAGGGGTTTGCATATTTCGAAGAGTCTCCACCTAACGATTTAAGGTGCGTTAGGGCACCTATAGAGTTCATTTATAACTATGTTTGGTAACCAGAGACAGGGTAAGGGCTTGAAATTATCCTAAGGGGAAGGTGTTAGGCACCCCTCAGGATCCACTAGTGTGGTTCCCGGCCAGATAGTTTTTTGTGGATTTGTACAATTAACAAATAATCAAGTATGGCTCAAATAGTAGGGGATTCAAATTTAAGTGCACAGATGTTGAAAGGGAAAAAAACAGTTAATGAAAAGCTAGATAAAAAGAAGTATAATCTAAGAATATTTGCGAACGTAAAGGGTTTCCTAGGTTGGTTAGCCTATAGGATCACATCAGTACAATGCCCGGTAATCACTCCTTAGAAAGGGGCTACGCGTGGCACTAACACACCGGTCATCATATCTATGTCTACCCTTCACGTCCCCTTATTGGTCATGCAAAGCGAGTGTTGGTCACGGATTCCTATCGCGTGCTGCTACTCGTCCCTTCTTAATGGTCGTGGAGGGAGTTAGGACCTCTACCTATAGGTGGTTCTAGACGTACCCCTAAGATTTTTAAAAGGCAAAAATTCTAAGGCGACAGTCAAAGACATTTAGGACTTTCACACAAATGAGAGCAATTAAAAGGCTCAAAGTTTCCTTCTCAAACAAACACATGAGCAGCACGACTCAAGCACAGTTAAGGGCAGTATTCAGATTCCTAAGGCATGACATCTAGGTATTTTTAGAAGGTAAGCAGATAGCCGATTTGTTGTGTTATTCAGAAGGCCTAATCAGTTTGCCTACTGTTGAAAATTAAGCAGCATACACAAGAAGGCAGATTTCCGATTTTAACAACTTGGTTGCCTAAGGCTTGCTTAGGTGTGAGATAGTATGGAAATCCTCAGAAGTAAGGAAAAACTTATTGGAAACAGGTTGTTTAAACATGCTATTCTAGGTGTTCAGCACATAGAATTATCACCACTTAATTGCAAGAGCTGAGTAAAATTGTTTCATCCCCTTTTTGTGCATGCATGGTTGGCCTAAGCACGCGTAAGCGAATATAAAACCTTAAAGACATGGTATCTAATGTGCAGAGATGCAGAATCCTAAGCAGGACTTCTATATGCAAAAAATATTACAACGTTTGAACATGATTTCCAAAATATGCAAGGATGATATGCTTGTTAGTGCTGTTTAGCCTTAAAACAGGATTTCTAAGTGCGTACGGCAGTAGGAACATGATTGCAGAAAACACCGGTTATTAACATATTTAACACAGGATTTTCTAAGTGATATGATAGCGAAATGAACATGCTGAAAACAATAAGTGTAAGTCCTAAGGAACATGATCTCTAATGCATGAAATGAGTCCTAAGCATGGTTTCTATTGCGCAACTGGGAATATAAACCTAATAACATATTTTCTACCTTTTCAGTAGCTAAAGCATGCATAGTCACCCCTTCCCTTTCAACTATCCATCCCCAGAGTTGTTTACAATAGTTATTACAAACTATTTGCATAAATTACACAATTGAAAAAAAAAAAAAAGTTATGCTATAGGGAGCCTACTGATAGGCCCAAAATCTCCGGAATGCCTCAAATGCCATTAGTTCACAGCCTTTCATACAGATCTGGGTGTGTCAGAGTTCCCTAAGGACCTCAAGGGATCCCGAGCAGTGCTCACACCCAGATTTCATAGCTAAGACAGAGTAAGTGCAGTATGAAAAGGCCAGCTTTCGTCTGTCCAAGTTCAGAAGGAGCTCAAGGGTCCCAAGGCAGAGCGCTCACACAAAAGGGGCAGAACTTAGTGTTCTAAGAGTAGAGTGAGAGTGCTTGACACAGTTTTGAAAGGTTTTAGCAGGAAAGCAGTGCAAAAAAAGAGACTTAGTTGAAATAGTAATGTAAATAAGAGAGTTGTCTAGTAAAACAGCTTTTGAAAACAGTTATGTAATTAAACAAACAGCAGGTCAGTCAAACAAATTCAGCAACACTCAGAGAACAAACCTTCACACAGGGTCAATTAGGGGTTAGGGACAAATATAGCATGTATGGTGAACACATAATAGGCAAAAGTCCTTTGCACTTGGTGCGGGCAGTAAGACATAGATTTAGGAGTGTTAATTAGAACACAGATACAGATGCAGAGATGTTTCAGGGAGATTCATGGGGGTTGAGAGATAGTAGAGCATAGGATTTTATGGCTGAGCATAATATTAAGACAACTTGGGACAGTGGCCCAATAGGTGCATACTAGAACTAGTCAGCAGTATACAGGCATTAAACAAAGTAAAGTCAAGTTACCGGTTCATGAGAGCATGCTGACCCTAAAGAGGTAAGACATGGCTAGCGTAATTACATGAAGCAAAAGAGATTAATTACATGTTTAACAGCAAAACCATAGGTAGAAACAAATCAGGAACACAATGAACTGAAGCAGTAAAAGAAACATATTGTTTTTTGGGACTTGAATTGAAATCAGAACATACCAGTATAGAGATAGTAAACACAAAGTGAAGAACAGGAGAGCACAGTAATTAGCCTTGGCTTGCAGCCGGCTAATTCAGAATAGTAGCAAGTAACAAAGAAAGAAAGCAGAAAGCCTTTTGAGTGTGAGAGATTTTTTGAACCAATGTGTTCGTGTGTGTAATGAAAAGAGAAGAGAGTCTATATAATAGTTTGAAAGCTAGGTAAATAAGGTAAGAATCAATTGTTCATCAACTATAGAACTATAGAATCAATTAAGAACGAAAATCAGCCAAGTCTCCCTTAATTAAGGGAGTAATTTTACCAACGGTAAAAAGGAGGTAACAAAATAAGGAAAGGATTCAAACAACATAGGTACAGATCATGTAATTAGGGATAGATACATAAGGGTCTAATTAAGGAAATAGCAGTAGGAATCGATTAATAATATAGTCAGCCATGTAATAAGACAAGAAGTAAACCAAAGTCGGAATTCAGTAAAGAATATTACCATAGGAAATCAGTAAAGGGTATCAATCACAGAAAATTAAGGATTCAACTAGAAATAGTACAGATTAGAGGAAATTACCATAAATTTCTGTCAATAGACAAAGTAAACATAATATAGGTGAGAGAAGCAAAATCAGAAACCCTAATAAGCATAAGGGGGGGAGGGGGTAGAAAATCACAGGGACTCAGAACATATGCATGAGAAACAGACATACGCACAAATCAGACGAGCAAATAAGCAAAGACAGTCTCAGAACCCAAGATTGAAACCAAAATTAGGGTTCTTAACATAGTTAACCAGATAAAAGAAAAAAGTAAAATAAACCATTTAAGCATAGTAAAAACCATAGATTAATACCAAAATCAGAAGGAAAAGCGTTTAAAAAAGGGGTTACGAAACCTTAGTTTTGAAGACGAAGAGGTGTTTTTTGAAAAAATCGGAGAGATTATCATGGAAAACAGCAACAATAACTCAAAATATACTCAAATCTATGGTGGATCTGAAGAATCAAGAGATGAGTTAGGGTTTCAGAAGGAGATAACCTAGAGACAAGGAGAGACCGGC
>NW_017691103.1:0-420 GCF_001879085.1 Nicotiana attenuata
AAAAGGCGACAAAGGAAAGGCCCAATGTCTAAAAACTCAACTTAGGGATTGGAGCCCTAATGTTGGCAAAAGGTGACTAGGGCATGGAGGCCCTATGACTAAAAACTCAACTAAGGGATTAGAGTCCTAATGTTGGCAAAAGGCGACTAGGGAATGGAGGCCCTATGTCTAAAAACTCAACTCAGGGATTAGAGCCCTCATGTTGGTAAAAGGCGACTAGGGAATGGAGGCCCTATGTCTAAAAACTCAACTCAGGGATTGGAGCGCTAATGTTGGCAAAATTCGACTAGGGAATGGAGGCCCTATGTCTAAAAAATCAACTCAGGGATTGGAGCCCTAATGTTGGCAAAAGGCGACAAAGGAAAGGCCCAATGTCTAAAAACTCAACTTAGGGATTGGAGCCCTAATGTTGGCAAAAGG
>NW_017691103.1:5418-5629 GCF_001879085.1 Nicotiana attenuata
TCTAAAATTCAACTCAGGGATTGAAGCCCTAATGTTGGTAATAAAAGGCGACTAGGGAATGGAGGCCCTATGTACAAAAACTCAACTCAGGGATTGGAGCCCTAATGTTGGTAAAAGGCGACTAGAAAATGGAGGCCCTATGTCTAAAAACTCAACTCAGGGATTGGAGCCCTAATGTTGGTAAAAGGCGACTAGGGAATGGAGGCCCTAT
>NW_017691104.1:0-660 GCF_001879085.1 Nicotiana attenuata
AAATGCGAACAGAACCGCGCAAATGCGATGTCGCATTTGCGACAAAAGCTTACGCAAATGCGAAGATCATAGCCTCGCAATTCCCATCCCCCGTTTCGCAATTGCGAACTTTCCCCCTGGAGCCCAGGCTCGCAAATGCGAGAAGGAACTCGCAAATGCGAGGTCGCATTTGCGACCCATGCATCGCAATTGCGATCATACCAGTACCAGCAATCTAATTTCGTAGCAAAACACTCCGAAGCGATCCTGAATCTCACCCGAGACCCCCGGGGCTCCAAACCAAACACCCGCACAAGTCCAAAGTCATTGCACGGACTTGCTCGAAGCCTCAAATCACCTCAAACAACACTAAAATCACGAGTCGACCTCCAATCCAAGATTAATGAACCTTAAGATTTCAAACTTCTATTTCCGATGTTTAAACCTATCAAATCACGTCCAATTGACCTCAAATTTTGTGCAGAAGTCATATTCAACATTACGGACCTATTCCAACTTCCGGAACCGGATTCCGACCCCGATATCAAAAAGTCAACTTCCGGTCAAACTTCTCAAAACCTTCAAATTTCTATCTTTAGCCAAATGACTCCAAAATGACCTACGGACCTCCGAATTCACTTCCGATCGCGCTCCCAACTCCAGAATCACCATACAGAGCTA
>NW_017691104.1:4726-5629 GCF_001879085.1 Nicotiana attenuata
GCGGTCAACATAAAATAAACACACACCCTGCTCGCGAATCATGCATGCGACGCAGGCACACATAGAGATACATGCTCAAACAATCAATCAAGATTTACCGGGGGACATTATCCAAATAAAACAAATTACCTTTTATCAATTCGAGAAAATAATGTTTAATCCCTTTTCAAACTCATTTACTAACCCAAGGTGATCTAAGCAATTCAAGCCGTCAATAAGTTCACAATTAATCCAAGTATAGCATGCTTTTAGGTCCTAGACTACCCGGGCAATAGCATAATAGTAGCTACGCACGGACTCTCGTCACCTCGTGCGTATGTAGCCCCCGCAAATAGGAGAAAATATCCAATTAATTCACCTAGGGGGACATTTCCCTCTTACAAGGTTAGAAAGGAGACTCACCTCGCTCCGTAGCCTATATTCCGATCCAAGAACTTGCTCAAACCTCCAATTCGGAGCCGAACGATCCGAAACTATTCAAATAGGGTAAGAACTAGTCAATACATGCTTAAAAGTTCATATTCTAACTATTAACCCAATTTCCCAACCTTAAATTCAAGGTTTCTATAATCCGATCCCGGGCCCACGTGCCCGGATTCCGAAATTTTTCGAAGGAAGTTGTTCTTTATAACCTAAGGATAAAGATATATGATTTCTACTCCACTCTATGACCAATTTCATGGTTAAATCTTGTTTTTTTAACAAAACCCTAGGTTTTACTCTATTCCCATGATTTCCCATAACTTTTGCATGTTAATCTACCCATAATCTATGTATTTAACTTAAGATGTGTAGAAATTACTTACCTCTTTGATGATGACGGAATCCCTCCTCAAATGCTCTCAAAAATCGCCTAAGGCCAAGTGGGAAATGAGGGAAATGGGCTAAGTTTCGAATTAAATA
>NW_017691105.1:0-991 GCF_001879085.1 Nicotiana attenuata
GGAATGTAAGATCAGTGAATACAATGCAAGCTTTTGAAAGACTGATCTTAATGCACAGGCAGCATCATTTTGAATTCATTGGAATATTAGAACCTATGCAACAGTCAAACAAAATGGAGAGATACAGGGCAAGAATTGGCTTGGCTCAGGCTGTGGTTAATGTATCTAATAAAATATGGGCATTCATAGATGAAGTGTATGAGGTGACAATTCTGTACAACATGACTCAACAGTTGACTTTGAAACTGTTTCACACAGAAACTCATATAGAGCTTATACTTACTCTAGTGTATGCTAAATGTGATGCAATAGAGAGGATAGAACTATGGGATTCTCTTTATGCAATGGCTACTGATATGACTTCTCCTTGGCTTGTGGGAGGGGATTTCAATGTTATATGGGATGAGGAGGAAAAGTTTGGTGGGCTCCCTGTTCATTTAAATGAGATTGATGATTTTAGGCATTGCATTAATACTTGCACCCTCACAGATCTGGGTTTCAAGGGGAGTATTTACACCTGGTGGAATGGAAGATCAGAAGAAGATTGTATTTTTGAGAGACTGGATAGATGCTTGGGTAATTTAGAACTGCAGCAAACATTTCCAGGACTTGAGATCACACATTTATCAAAAATTGGTTCAGACCACTGTCCAATGTATATTAAATGTGACATTGAAGCTGCACCAATTAAGAAGTCCTTTAGATTCCTCAACTTTTGGACTAAGCATGTTAGTTTCAAAGAAGTGGTGAAAGAAAATTGGAATGCAGATTTTGCTGCAAATCCCTTCATATTGTTCAATTATAAGTTAAAAAAACTGAAGAAAGCACTTTCCACTTGGAGCAGAGCAACATATGGAGATATCTTTCAGAAGATTGCCAGTCTAGAAGAGGTTGTTTTGGTTCATGAGAGGCAGTTTGAGGCATTTCCTACTCAGATGAATAGAGAAAGGTTGCACAAGGTTAAGGCAGAAATGATTAGGTATCTTACTGT
>NW_017691105.1:4954-5629 GCF_001879085.1 Nicotiana attenuata
AAGTGGATGCTGGCAACATTGATCCAGGGTGAACAAACCCTATTGGTCTCTCTAGTGCAACAACAGATTCCACTCCAGTCCCTAAGACAAACAAGGATCAAGTTATAAAACAATCCCAGCAGGGTTCAAAGGTGATAGATGCTAAAGAAGGGGAAGCAACAGAAGTGAACAAAAAGAAGCAGATGCAGGAGTTAACTGGAATGATAGATCCATTGGCTCTTACACATGTGCAGAAGACTAATTTGCAGGGTGATCATGCTGCAGTCATTGTTATACAGGCTACCAATAATGTAGTGGTTCAAGAGGATAAGAAGAGTCAGGAACAAGTGCAAATTGCAGAACATAATGGCAAAGATATGGATGAGGAGTCAACTGCTCAGAACTTCATAAATGTAGCAAAACAAGGAGATCTTTCACCTAGGTATATTGAGCAAGCAAAATCTGCAAATAGAGGTAGAAAGAAGCAGGCAAAAGAAACATCAACTGTTCCAGCAGTAGGTGTACAAACAAGGAGGACTTTATCTAAAAATCAAAATCAGTAATGGAGGCATTAATTTGGAATGTAAGATCAGTGAATACAATGCAAGCTTTTGAAAGACTGATCTTAATGCACAGGCAGCATCATTTTGAATTCATTGGAATATTAGACCTATGCAACAGTCAAATAAATTGGAG
>NW_017691106.1:0-5629 GCF_001879085.1 Nicotiana attenuata
ACGCGGAGAAACGGCTTCATTACAGCTAGGGGATGTATGTTACAAGATGATGTCGTTCAGATTAAAGAATGTTGGGGCCACCTACACGAGGGCCATGACTACTATTTTCCATGACATGATACACAGAGAGATCGAGGTGTATGTAGATGATATCATCATTAAATCCAAGAAAGCCACTGACCACATGGAGGATTTAAGAAAGTTCTTCAATAGATTGAGAAGGTACAACTTGAAACTGAATCCTGCCAAGTGTGCATTAGGGTTTCCGGCCGGAAAAATGCTTAGGTTAATCGTAAGTCGACGAGGAATAGAACTAGATCCATCAAAGGTTAAGGCCATTAAAGACTTGCCACCGCCAAAGAACAAGAAAGAGGTTATGAGTTTCTTGGGGAGACTCAACTACATCAGTCGGTTCATAGCCCAGTCCACAGTCATTTGCGAACCAGTCTTTAAGATGTTATGGACTGATGATTGTCAGAAAGCTTTCGACGGAATCAAGGAATACCTGTCAACGCTGCCCGTCTTGGTTCCGCCCGAACCAGGTAGACCTCTATTGCTCTACCTTGCAGTACTGGATGGAGCATTTGGTTGTGTTTTTGGACAACATGATAAAACGGGGAGAAAAGAGAAAGCCATCTACTATCTCTGTAAGAAGTTCACCCCGTACGAGGCCCGGTATTCCTTACTAGAACGCACATGCTGTTCTCTGACTTGGGTAGCTCAGAAGTTGGGGCATTATTTCTGTGCCTACACCACCTATCTCATATGGAGGATGGATCTGCTAAAGTACATCTTTCAGAAGCCCATGCCCATGGGCAAACTGGCCAAATGGCAAATATTGCTGAGTGAGTTTGAAATTGTCTACGTGACTCAGAAAGCGATCAAAGGACAAGCACTAGCCAATCATCTTGCCGGAAACCCTGTGGGCGGAGAATACGAGCCTCTAAAGACGTATTTTCCTGACGAGGAGGTCTCCTTCGTAGGAGAATACATTGCAGAATCCTATGATGGCTGGAGAATGTTTTTCGATGGAGCAGCAACTTTAAGGGAGTTGGCATAGGAGCAGTTCTAGTATCAGAAACAGGCTAACATTATCCGATGTCCGCCAAACTCAGGTTCCCGTGCACCAACAACATGGCCGAGTACGAAGCCTGCAGCTTGGGGCTCAAACTAGCCATTGACATGAACGTTCAGGAGTTACTAGTGATCGGGGAGTCAGATTTGCTCATACATCAGGTTCGAGAAGAATGGGCAGCCAAGAACTCCAAAATACTACCATACTTGCATCATGTACAAGAGTTGAGGAAGAGATTTACAAAAACGGAATTCCGACATGTCCCCAGGATCCATAATGAGTTCGCCGATGCATTGGCCACTCTATCATCCATGATCCAGCATCCAGATAAGAACTTCATTGATCCCATCCCGGTAAAAATCCAGGATCAACCTGCCTATTGCGCTCATATGGAGGAAGAGGTCGACGAAAAGCCATGGTTTCATGACATTAAGGAATATTTGTCAACAGGAGAATACCCAGAATTTGCAAACACTACTCAAAAGCGCACACTGCGGAGGCTATCCAATCACTTCTTTCACAGTGGAGGAATCTTATACAGGAGGACTCCCGATTTGGGACTACTAAGATGCGTCGAAGCAAAGGAAGCATCCAAGTTGTTGGAAGAGGTTCATGCAGGGACCTGTGGTCCGCATATGAATGGTTTTGTCTTAGCCAAGAAAATACTCTGAGCTGGTTATTTCTGGATGACTATGGAGACAGACTGCATCCAATATGTCTAAATGTGCCACCGCTTTCAGATACATGCAGATATGATAAAGGTGCCTCCTAACGAGCTCAATGCAACAAGCTCACCATGGCAGTTCGCCGCTTGGGGAATGGATGTCATCGGACCTATCGAGCCTGCCGCATTAAATGGGCACATGTTCATTCTAGTGGCAATTGATTACTTCACTAAATGGGTTAAAGCAGCATCGTATAAGGTAGTAACTAAGAAGGTTGTGACAGACCTCGTTCGCGATTGTATCATTTGCCGGTTCGGCATCCCAGAGTCAATCATCACTGATAATGGTTCCAATCTCAACATCGACCTGATGAAAGCAATGTGTGAAACCTTCAGGATCAAGCACAAGAATTCTACAGCCTACAGGCCTCAGACGAATGGAGCCGTAGAAGCAGCCAACAAGAACATCAAAAAGATACTAAGGAAAATGATAGAAAAACACAAGCAGTGGCAGGAAAAGCTATCATTTGCTCTATTGGGATACCGTACCACCGTCCACACATCAACTGGGGCGACTCCTTATATGTTGGTTTACGGCACCGAGGCAGTCATCCCAGCCAAAGTAGAGATTCCCTCCCTGAGAATTATGCAGGAAGCAGAACTTGAAGATGCATAATGGGTAAAGAGTCGCTATGAGCAATTAGCCCTTATAGACGGGAAAAGACTGAATGCAGTTTTCCATGGTCAGCTTTATCAGAATAGAATGACCAGAGCCTTCAACAAGAGAGTCAGGCCAAGACAGTTCGCGCCAGGGCAGTTAGTACTGAAAAAGATTTTTCCGCATCAAGATGAAGCCAAAGGGAAATTCTCTCCCAACTGGCAAGGTCCGTACATGGTGCACTGGGTTCTAACCGGGGGAGCCCTCATACTCGCAGAGATGGATGGAGAAGTCTGGTCAAAGCTAATTAATTCAGATGCAGTCAAACGCTATTATATGTAATCATTATGATTTCTGTATGATGTAATTTGAACTACGCCTGACCTGATTCCCGTTTAAGAGGGGATACGTAGGCAGCCTTATGGGTTCGGTCACAATTCAATAAAATTTCCATTTTTCCCCGATACTGGAAACTGGGGCAGAATTTTGAGGAGCCCCCTCAAAATTCCGAAGTTGATCTCCGCCAATCACCGCGTGCAGCCGTCAGAGGCACCGACCCGGTAAACTGGGGCAGAATTTTGAGGAGGACCCTCAAAATTCCGGAGCAAAAGAGGTTGCGATATCTTGAACCGTGTTGCAGTGGTCGGTTCATCTAAAAACATTTTATCTATTACGTATTTACATCATATTTTATTATTTTGCTAAATCATGCATAAATACTTTCAGAACAGCTTTGTCAGCAACGCTACCCATATGAAAGCAAGAGCCGAGTAGGACGAGCGCAGTCCGCGGGAAGACGAACTAACCTCCCCCCTTGACAAAACTCACAATCTTTCTTTGAATGCAGGTACCCCAAGACATAGAATCATCGGATACGGTTACAAACTCATACTTTTCAGGAATACAATTCCTAGAATAATCGCCTATTTTCAAGTACTGCTCGCACGCAACATCCCCAGCAGCCACAGTGACAATTAACTAGTAGCTATCGTCTCTCAGCTAAGAAATTTTGTCACTCTTCACCTCTATTTTTGCACACTGCATAAGGCTACTTTTCTGCCTTCCGAGGCTATATATCGCCTCCATCTGCATTTTCTTGCATTGCATAAGGCTACTTTTCTGCCTTCCGAGACTAAGCATTGTCTCCATCTGCATTCTTGCATTGCATAAGGCTACCTTTCTGCCTTCCGAGGTTAAGCTCTACCTCCATCTTGCATTTTTCTTACATTGCATAAGGTTACCTTTCTGCCTTCCGAGACTAAGCATTGTCTCCACCCGTCGGCTGAAATATCGCCAATTTTATTTAAATCTTGCATGGCTGAAATATTGCCAATTTTATTTAAATCCTGCATGGCTGAAATATCGCCAATTTTATTTAAATCCTGCATGGCTGAAAGATCGCCAGTTTATATTTAATCATTATCGGCTGAAATATCGCTAACTTTATTTTTATCCTTGTCGGCTGAAATAACGCCATTTATGTTTATGCCTTACATCTGCTGAAATATCGCCATTTACATTTCTCCTTTACATCAGCTGAAACATCGCCAGCTTTATTTAAATTTCTGTCGGCTGAAATATCGCCATTTACATTTTTTCTTCACATCAGCTGAAATATCGCCAAATCCTGCATTTTATCGGTTGAAATATCGCCAAATCCTGCATTTTATCGGTTGAAATATCGCCAAATCCTGCATTTCATGGGCTGAAATATCGCCAAATCCTGCATTTCATGGGCTGAAATATCGCCAAATTGTCCAAAGGCGACATTGTTCGGAGGCACCATTTTCATAGCCCGAGAACGGCATGCCATGGCCCGAGGACCCCGCTTTATACTCTGCACACCATTATTCAAAGGCATCATGGTTCGGAGGCACCATCCGCATAGCCCGAGAACATCATTTCATAGCCTGCGAATCTTTATTTACGCTCTTCATGGCCCGGGACGTCATAGTCCGAGGACGTCATCCCAACCGTCCAAAGACAGAATTTATGGTCCAATGGGAACTTGCATCACGTTTAAATTTATGCACAGTGTATGTTGTATTGCTCACTTGCAGGTACGCCGGCTAGCAACGGCCATCTCAACAAGAGAGATCCCGCTCCAGTTCCCGCAGCCTATCAGATTTCAGCTACAACCTAAACATCGCGTCCGTCCTTTTCGAAACTCTATTGGCATATTCCGCCGATGGTTCCCAAACTACATATGGTCTGATTCCTGCAAAACCAAGGATATGTAGGCAGCTCAAGAGCCAGAGCTCGGTCAAAATTCTTTGCAAAACACCTCTTTCGATCAAAATTGGCCATCCTATCTTTACCCGATAACTCTTTCATCCTTCCCGGGTAAAGAGAGGCAGGTGTTGATACCCAATTTTTCCCTAGATATTTTTTCAAAATAACATATAACGCATATATGAGCATACCCATGTTTTGGTACTTTTTCCAAAATTTAAATGATTTTAAACCAATTTATTGCCTATTTTAATACCACAAAATCCAATAATTATTCCCAAGATAATCAATTTTTGGTGAATAACTTATCTCATTCTCATATTTACACCAAAATATAATTAAGGTGATTGTACATTTTTTATAAATTTATTTGGCATTTTTAAAGCTAAATTGCATGTAATTGCAATTATAACCTATTTTACGATTAATAGCATTTTATAATTATAAAATTATTTCTAGTATTTTTTAAAATTAATATATATATATAGTATTGGTTGGCTCGGTATTTTTAATTTGCTTTTGAAATCATTATTATTATTTTTCTAAAATAAAAAGGGGAATTTTGGCTATTTAACACTCAGCCTATTTCTATTTCAATAACAACCTTTCCCCCCTTTCAATTTTAGCCCCCAATTCGACCCAATTCCGCCCCCAAATTAAACGACCTAATTCCTAAAATACCCAACCCACGACCCGTTCTCAAACCCACCCGACTTTCTTTTAAATCTTAGCCGTTGATTATTTTGATCAACGGCCAAGATCCTTCCTTTTCTTTTTTAATCGCCTAACCCCTCTAACCCTACGTCATTTGCATATAGACGCCGCCCTTGAAACCTCTCATCTCTGAAACGCTCTTTCACCTCTGGTAAACCCTAATCACCTCCCGCCTTATCTCACCTCATTCCCACCGGAATCCATGGCGTCTCCTACCATGGATGGCATGTGCTTACCCTCTATCACCCCTGAGCCTAAGCTACTCAAGGTTTGGAGGCTTGACCTC
>NW_017691107.1:0-5629 GCF_001879085.1 Nicotiana attenuata
TTCAAGGTCAGCTGCTGTACCATATTGTACACAATGTCAACTTCATAAACCTCATCAATAAATGCCCATATTTTATTTGACACATTTACTACTGCTTGTGCAAGTCCTATTCTGCTTCTGTACCTTTCAACCTTGTTAGCTTGCTGCATAGGCTCCATGATTCCAATGAATTCAAAATGATATTTCTTATGCATAAGAATTAATCTCTCAAAGGCCTGCATTGTATTAACAGACCTGACATTCCATATGATTGCATCCATCACTGATTAATGGACTTGGATAAAGCTCTTCTTGTTTGGACTCCACCTGGTGGGACAGATGAATTGTCTTTCTGTTGTTTCCTCTTGCCTTTAGCTGCAGATTTAACTTGCTCAATATGTCTAGGGGATAGATCTCCTTGTTTGGCAATATTGATGAAATTTTGGGCAGTAGATTCTTCATCCATATCCTTGCCTATACCTTCATATTCATCATCTGCAGCAGTACCTGTCACATTTATTTGCATTACTGCTTTCTCAGTGACCCTCTGAGGTGCCCCAGTAATAACTGCAGCATTATCAACCTGCAAATTAGTCTTCTGCACTTGTGTAAGAGCCAATGGATCTATGGTTCCAGTTAACTCTTGCATTTTCTTCTTGTTGTTCACTTCTGCTGCTTCCCTTTCTTTATCAACTACCACATTTGGACTCTGCTGTGATTTTTGTACAGCCTGACCCTTATTGGTCTTAGGAACTGGAGTTGGATCTGCATCTGCACTAGAATCACCAATATGGTCAGGAGTTGTTCCCCCTGGATCAATGTTGCAACCATCCACCACCTCATTAGTTTCCAAAGTCTTCCCTATATTCTCATCATTGGTACTTATTTTCTCCTTGTTTAGCTGCTGTAGATCTGCCTCTTCATTAACTACTGCCTTAGCCACTGTATCTTTTTGTTTATCATTTACACTTTGATCCTCCTCTTCTAATGTATCCCCACCATCTTCCTCCTCACTTTGCATTGCATCAGGTATTTGTCCTTCATCTGCATCCTCTTCAGTCTGATTTGCCCATAGCTTGCTTCCACTCCATTTGATCTTTTCATTACTTTTGAACACTTCAAAGTCAGTATCCACTATATTTTCCTCCTGATTATTTTGTGCCAGATTTGCCTCCACCATAGTGTCTTGAGATGGTACCTCTTGAACTGAGGTATTTATTCCAACCTCATTTATTTTAAAGGCTCTTTGTACCCATGCTGTAGTGGATTCCTTCACCTTCTGATCTGTGCTGACTTTATTTTTATTCTCTTCCATCCCTTTTTGGTTGTTGATTCCTGCCTGATTTACACTAACAGCTGGCATATTTTTTGTGTTACTTGCCCCATCCTTCCTTCTCTTTGTATTCCCAGGAGAAGTAGGTATAAATGCTGGTGCTACAGGATTTAAAATTCCTGTTCCCTTTGATACAGGTACTGCATTCATATTCTCCACCAAAGCCAATTGGTTGTTGGCATTGTCATCACTTTCCTCCACTTCTAATATGGCAAAATTATTATCAGTTTGCACCTGTTCTCTTCTCTTATCAGCTGGAACCATATCTTGAACACTCCTTTTATTAATTTCCTCTTTGCCTGTTATACCTCCCTTCTGCTGATCAACTGGAACTATTGTTTTTCCATTAGTGGTCATATTGCCTATCTGCTTCTCTATACCTTGTACTCTTCTCTTCTTAACTTCTATCCATTGAGCACCTTGATTTCCCACCACTTTACCACTGGATAGAATCATTAAAGGCGCAGTAGACTTGTTACCTTGGGATACTGTATCTGTATTACGTTGTTTCTCCTCAGTTCTATTTGCCATAAGTTCAGGATGCAACCTCCAACACTCAAACATGTCATGACCTTGCAATTTGCATTCTTTACAGTACTTTGGCAAATAATCATAGTTTATGTTTACCCATTCTGTTCTAATATCCCCAGTATCTTCATTCACAATGTCCATGCGTACCTTCTTAGGCAGGTCAGATAAAAGGTCAATCAAGACCTTCACTCGAGCACAACTAGGCCTAGTTTTATTTACAGTAGCTTGATCAAGATGCAACGGTTTTCCAACTGCTGATGCTAATGAAAACAAACACTCTTTAACAAAGTAAGTTGGCAGCAAATTAGGGAAAGAAATCCAAGCCATGACCTTGGGTGTTTCCTCACCTACTTTGAATTTAGAATCATAAATAAGAGTTCTCATCTGATACTCCTCACCATACTTATCTTTAATATAATAAACTCCTTTGGATGAGAAGTCTACGAAATCTTGCCACAATGTGAGTCTAATCAAAATATGCCTATCTCGTAAGTATCCAATTTTGCATTCACCCTTAATACCACATTGAATAGGAACTATACGACGTATTTCATTAAGATCAGGCCAACCATAAGAAAATTTACAAACTACTGCATATTGTAAACCTTCAATTTGATTCATGCGCTCAACTTCTGCTTCTGTAAAACAAATTGTAGGCTGGCCTTGAAAGAATTGTGCACGACGTAACGTAATAGGCTCAATATTAGTATTTCGTTCATGACTGCCAGTAGCTTTCGTAACTGGGCGCACAGCATTAGCATAATTCATAGGTTGCGGACTGTTATTAATTGTCGTGGGGGGCTGGGTAGTTGTTGGGGGTGGTTGGGTAGGCTGCCCAGCCACTGGTGGTGGCTGGCCGCCGGCCGGCAAGGCCATAAGCGAACAAAACAAACTTTCTCTCTCTAATCGCCTGTTTTCTAGAGAGAAGGCAGAGAATTCGCGGGTTTCTTGCGATCGGGTTTAGGGTTTTGCAGAGCATTTTTTTTTTTTTAGCAATCCACTAGGCATAGCCTAGGGCTAGTTTTTATTTATAAATAGAAGAAAACAAACAAGCACAATGTCATGAAATCCTAACGGATGTACGAAAAGGAAATAAAAATCTACATAAGACCTATTATCAATATTGAGCATTATACTCAAAATTGATATCACAAAAATTCTACTCAAAATTGCATCAAAACTAGTCCAAGAAAATAAATGACAGCAGCCCACTCCACAAAACAAGAGATACGGCCAGCCCAAGAGAACACTTTGCGCCGATAGCCTCCAAATTACACCTCCAGCCCACATGCATGAATTGCAGAAATAGCCATGACCTGTTGTAAATTGCAATTTAAGCCACCTTGCGTCAATGCTACTGATTTGCACAAGCAGCCTCCCCTGTATCAGCCCAATTAAAATTGCTACTGCTTTGCAGAAATAGCCACCGCTTGCTGTAATGTCTCCAATCTCCTCAAATTGCAAATGTAACCACATTGATCTCATAATTGCCCATTGCATAAGACCCAGTCCAATCTCAGCACCCCAGTAGCCCAGATCGTTACTGCTTTGCACGAACAGCCTTCTCCTTGCACCATCAGCCAAGTTACCCCCATTACTGAATTGAACAAATAGCCACTCATATGTAAAACATATGTATTGGCTATTTATACAATCTAATAATGTGACCTTTCCAAAACAGCCCATATACCCAGCTGTCCAGATGTTTAATCCAGCCCAGATATCTAACATTTTGCACTTAAAGCCATCATTCGCCCCCCTGGAATTGCAAAAATAGCCAAAATTCCTTCCCACCTTAGTAAATGCAGAACTAACCTCTTTGTTACCTTTATCTTCACCCAACACGTGGCTATATCCCTCCAACACCTGTAAATACACCCCCCATTTCCTAATACACCGACTATCCCCACTATCCACAAAATATCCCCAAATCATTTCAACTCTTCCACAAACTCCTCAGCTCCACCTGATGCTCACCTAGGTAATATCGACTCTCCTTTCCCTTTCTTTTGTGTTCTATCTTCCTCATTTTTGCTCCAATCAACTGTACTGACTTCATTTCTTTTTTGAATATTCATGTATCTGCCTGAGTCTATATACCTAGCTGCTGCAACTTTGACTTGTCGATTTCTCCGCCTGGCTGCTGCATCTGCTGTGACTATCTGATAATATGCTCCTTCTGGTACGCCATGGATTAGCACACCCCCCTGATGAACAACCAAGGAGATGCATCTGTAACTTTTGGTCGAATCTGTAACCTCCCTTTCTTTGTAGCTTGCATTTAGACCCTTCCATGTATGTAGAAAAGTATTGCCTTCCTTTTTCTTAGTTATTTCTTTACACGCATGCATCATACAGTAAGATTTACTGTCAGTCACACATGTAACGAAAAGGTCCAAAATCTGTGCTTGTTTGTTCTTTATGTCTGTTTTAATGATTTCCTTTTTGTTACTTCGCAATATGATCCTCTATTCTCTCGATTTTGTGTTGAGAACCTGTGTGTGACCCTATTATAATCTAGATTTAAGTTAACCCCGGTGGGTTGAGTACATAGTACTAATACCACCACCTGAAGCCTCCTTACACCATAGATTATAACTGTGTCACAGCACCTGTATAGTTGTATTCCTGTCAGCATGATGTATGTATTTATATCTTCATAGCACTTGTTGATTTTCCTCTGCTGTTGTGGTTGTGATGCTTTTGAATTCAAAACTGAACTTGTGCTATATTCTAGATGTAATTTTAGATCATTGGAATGAATGACAAGCATTGATACCACCAATTGACCCTCCATTATACCATAGAATAGTAGCAAATTCCATATCCCAGCAAAACAACAGACTCTTATGTAGTAGCTCTTGTATTCTGTTAAAGCTTCCTTAGAATTTCTCTTCTTGGTCTTAATTACCAAGAAATAATTGTTCATGGGAACAAACAGAGTAGAATTAACCTTCCCCTCCTCCATAAGGATTTGGAGTTGATTTGTGCAAAAGATGATGTTTTTACCTGCCTGATTCCCTATATCCCAATGTATATCTTGTCTCTTTGCCTGCCCAATTCTCTTAAGCATTCTGGGCCATTTTACTGATTTTAAAACCCTCCTATTATAAGTATCTATGCTTGTCCTGTCTTCATCTCCTAGGGAATGAGTGCAAAGCACTAATACCACCCTATAGAGATGATATACCTGACAAAACATAGATACCAAGCTCATACCTGCAAAAAAGAAAACAATGTTAGGAAAAAATTGTACCACCATACTCTCCTCTATATAGATTTGAGTATAATGGCCTCCAATAGTATCTCCTTGACTTCCTTCAGCTTCATCACTCCTCTTGTTGCTCTCCTCCATACAGATTTGAGCTGGGAGGCTCCAAAATACTTTATATAGCTTGCCCATTAGACTGTTCTTCTCCCCTCCTACTTCCTTACTACTCTTACCCTTAGGTTTGGACATTGTAACTTATCTTCATTAATGATCCTCCTACTGTGACTATCAAGACCCCAAAAGTCAAAGCTCTCAATATCTCCATTGTTTAGAGCATAGTTTGCTAAATGATCTGCCAGTTTATTTCCTTCTCTAAATATATGAGTGATCTTATAGTTGCAACCTTCTATTAAACTCATGATCTCCTCCACATGATCCATTATGACCCAAGGAGGCTTCCACTGACCCTCTAAAGTGTTTTTCATCATTAAAGAATCTGTCTGCAGCCATATGTTTGAATAATTCAAATTCCTGCACATCCTCAAAGCTTCTACATTGCATATGCTTCTGCCTCA
>NW_017691108.1:0-1532 GCF_001879085.1 Nicotiana attenuata
TCACCACCACGAGATGGCGGAACCCTAGACGGGGCGATTATCCTTGGCGTTTTTATTATTTTGTCCGCGTTTTGCCATGATTGTACTACTTGAGAAACGAAGCACTGACAATAGGAAGTGTGGTTTCAACAGAAGTGGGAAAGTCCCTCACGAAATAACGGTTACAGGAAAGAAAGGCAAAAGGGTGTATCAGAAAATACTTTTCAGAGGCTTGAAAGTGGAATCAGATCAAACCTTTCTCATACTTATAAGAATAAACTGCACAGGAATCGAAGAGTCATGATTCAAAACGTGCGCCGGAAACCAAAACGTCACTTCATCCTCTGAACCGCCTCGGGGGCAAAAATAATGATGATGCATACAGGCGATGACATCATTCCAAAAAGGAAGTCACTCGTCAGCGGCTCAACAGCGTCATATGTTTCACTTCGCTCATATTTCCGCCCCCGGTCGAGGTCAAATTCTCCTAAGACGAGGTTCGCATTTCCGCCCGCCGAAGACGCCCACCAAACGCGTCTCCAACGAGCGGAGGGACTAACTGTATAGGGTCAATTTGACCCTCAGTATCTCTACACCAGTGGGTACGCCCAATGAGTGTACGCCGACCAACGTAGCGGGTACGACTCGGCCGTGAGGACCAAAGCGACGTCGTTTAGAACTTAGTGTCTATACTAGGGAGACTTACCTATCTCTGTAACTTTTTGATTCTTTCGAGGAAGGTCTCCTATTATATAAAGGAGACCTCCACATTGTAAAAAGGAGGCATCTGATCAAATACAACTCTCTCATTTTCTGTCTCTCTCTCTATATCACTACTTCTGACGAAAATACCTTATTAACATACATTGTCACTTTGCAATATTAGATCTACAACAATATTATCATCTTTGCATCTCTAAGCTTATTATATTTTTATTATGATTTATCCCTTCTCTATTTTTTTGATTGTTTTATCGCTTACAAAGTACATCGTTAACCTTTGAGCAAAACATTATCCAATAATATATAGCCCTTATTTTTGTTTCGAATGCATATTCTATTTTTTATTGTGATTTTCTTATGTTCTTCCATGTCAAAGTGTCGTAGAAACTAAATTCTATCAATATTTATAGATTTGCAATGTCAAATCTCCATTTAATTCGCTAGACAAAGAGCGAACTATATGTATGGGCTTTGTGAGGGTCTTTTTCGGGCGATGTGCACAAATAGCCACTAACAGCTCATGTCTTTATTTTAAAGCCAGTGTTTTGAATGTCTTTAGTCTTTAGCCACTGGTTTAATAAACTTTAACTGCCCGAACGAAAATACCCTTCTGTTCATGTCCTTAACTTCAGGACTACATGTCCTTAACTTTTAAACTTGAAACTCTAAGTTCAGGACTTCAAGACTACATGTCCTTAACTTTTTAACCTGTAACTCTAAGTTCAGGACTTCAGGACTACATGTCCTTAACTTTTGAACTTGGAACTCTAAGTTCAGGACTTCAAGGTTACATGTCCTTAACTTTTGAACTTGGAACTCAAACTTCAAGA
>NW_017691108.1:2663-5629 GCF_001879085.1 Nicotiana attenuata
ATTATGGCTAAGGCCATCGCCGCCAACAGTCGACCTAGATTCGACTAAGGTGAGTAAACGACTCGACGACAGCCGGTCACCTACACGACTAAGGCCATCAACCGTATAACGGCTAAGGCCATCGACGCCGATAAGTCCCCAGCTCGACTATAACAGCGTGTAACTCAAAGATAGTCGAAGTTGCGCACACGGCTAAAACATCAACAAAGCTAAGGCCGAAAATAAAAGATACAAAAAGAAAAGAACAGTTAAAGTATAACTTCCATTATCATCCAAAAATGCATGTACAAAAAGGACCCATTTACATTTCCAAGTACAGCAAAACAAAATAAATACAAGTCCTAAGGGGCCTCGCCATCCTGATCAAACGCCTTCCGACGGATCGCCATCTCGTCCGCCGCCGTCCTCTACCTGATAGGCCGCAGAGATCCAAGAGCCGGATTCTAGACGGTTGACATCTTCGGAGTTATAGCCCGCCCGGTCTGGGGAATCAGAACTATACCCACAAGTTTCACGAGCGACACGGACTATGCGCCGTTGCTCTTGAACCTCTGCCTGGGTAGCTCGACCCGCAGCTAAGAACTCCTCGAAGACGACCAATCTGGCCTCGGCGTATACCCATATATCATGCGCCTCACGACGCGCATCCTCACCAGGCCTTGACGCAGCAGTCCGCTTGAGGACTTCAATCTCAGCCGCCTTGGCATCAAGCTCGGAGGTCAGAGCGGCAACCTTGACCCGCACATCAGCAGCTTCCGCCGCTACCCCCCGGCCAACCTCCAACTCTTCTTCTTTAGACTGGAGAAGAGTCTCCAGCCCAATATTCCGGGCCAGGGCGGCCATCAGCTGCTCATCAATCTGCTCTAACTCGGCCACCCTCCTTCTTAGCTGGGCCCCCGACTCCTCCAAACCCTCACGAAAAACCCGAAATTCCGGGTCTTGCTTGAGTAGGTCCGCCAGCGCTTGATGCTTGACTCGGCACCGCCGATATTTCTTTACCACCTTGTTAAAGGTGGCTGCCGTCCTTTGCGCTCGCCGCCCCCTCTCTATCTCCAAAATGAGAGTCTAAAAAAAAGAGAGGAAAAGGATGAAGGGCAAGTCAGCATGTATCAAAATTTATTTTATGATACATAAAGAGAATCGAAAAGTACCTGTAAGGCCGCACCGGCAACCCTCCGGGATAGTTCCTCGTCGCTAACCCCTTGTAACATTTCACGCTCAGTGGCCGCACATAGTAGGGTCATATCCGCTGCGGCCTGCTCGCTGTGTTGCAACAGGTTAGACCCCTCCGGGATCAGAATTCGATGGTTGGATCTACCTACCGCCATCCCAACAAGGGCCGGACCCCGCGTTGATGCTTCTGCATCTGCATGGGCGACCTCAGGGCCTACCCTCTCGGCACCATCATCCGCCCCTCCAACGGCAGCCGACGAGCCGATTTCCGGAATGCGCGTTGGCCTGGCGTGAGGAACAGCCCCCCTTTGGGGAGCCGACCTCCCAGAACGGATGGCATCCGCCATAAAAACAGGCCTTGACTCCCGATGAGGCTCACTCGCCCCCCCATCTACCGTGGTTGCCCCCTTGCCGGTTATCAACCGACGTCTCTTTCTTTCCGGCGTCTCCTCACTATTAGAGGACCCCTCCACAACCCGAGGGGATGGCATCGAAGGAGTCGCTCCCCTCGCGGACGCCGCCACAGGCAGCGGTTGAGGAACCTCCGTGGCGTCATCACTGGGCGAACCGCAGGGTATGTATCCACCTTCAAAATCGGTCCCCGCCCCAGGTAGGATGATGACTTTCTTTTTCTTCTTCTTAGGGGCGCTCCGACCTGCCAAACACAAACAAGTCAGGTAACGAACACGTAAGGAATCCCCAAACCATAGCCAAAGAATTACCTGACGGGTCGTACTGTCAAAGAAAGGCAGCCCAGGTACGGCACTCCTCCGCATAGGGTATTATTCTTCCCACCCACGATTTAATGTCATCAACGAGCTGGGGTGGAGAAGCCCTCGCTGCGAGTAAAAAGGAGAAGAAAGAAAAACAAAGGTCACAATGGCCGTATGGTCGAAAGCACAAGCGGCACTGAAATTTACAAATAGAAATACTTACGTTCTGGATTCCATTTTTCCGGGAAACGCTCGGGATTCGACACCAGGTGCTCCGTCCTGATGTAGAAATATTTACGCCAAAAACGGCGGTTGGGCTTATCGTCGGCTTGAACGACCAAGCCCTTTGCGCCACGACCTTTCAACTGCAGCATGGTACCCCTCAGGTAACCAGCGCTGAACAACTGTAAGAGGTGGTGGACTGAGACGCTGCACCCAGCCCTGGCCGCATAGGTGGTCATGATAAGGCACACCTTCAAAGTATAAGGAGTAAGCTGGGCCGGACACACATTGTAAAAACGGCAAAGCTCCTCCACCAGAGTATAGACTGGAAGGTCGTAACCGATCAAGAACGGGTACTCGTAGAAGGCGTAATATCCAGGACGGTGCACATTGGCATAATCCGTCCCGGCCGGAACCATGTCCACGTGGTCCGGAATACGGTGCGTCTCTCGCAGCTCGTCTAAATGGGATTGTAGCAAAACACTGTGCTCCCAGGGAAGATCAGGGCTTTTAGTCGGAAAATCCCTGCGAACGTGCATCTCCTTCGGAAGGACATTGTCTACGTTGAGAGGAACAAGGGCCTTCTCCGCCTTTTCCCCTTCACCACCAGAAGATAGCGGAACCCTAGACGGGGCATTATCCTTGGCCTTTTTATTATTTTGTCCGCGTTTTGCCATGATTATACTACTTGAGAAACGAAGCACTGACAATAGGAAGTGTGGTTTCAACAGAAGTGGGAAAGTCCCTCACGAAATAACAGTTACAGGAAAGAAAGGCAAAATGGTGTATCAGAAAATACTTTTCAGAGGCTTGAAAGTGGAATCAGATCAAACCTTTCTCATACTTATAGAGGATAAT
>NW_017691109.1:0-637 GCF_001879085.1 Nicotiana attenuata
CGTTAACCGGGAAGTGCGTTCTCTTTAACTTACATCCGACTTGCTTTTCNTCTTTGAATCCCTTTCGGCTTATCTCTCATTCCGTAACTAGTACCAAGAAAATGTGGCAGGACCGGTTTCACAGGGCTTCGCCTGGTCAGAGCCGAAGAAATACCCAGCCTCAGTGAGTGCGTCAGGCCAATCTCGACTGACCATGGCGGTTGATGCTTTCAAAGCAAAAACATTGAAAAAAGGGAAGTCAAAGGCAAAGGTCCCAAAGGCAGAATAAAGTAAGAAGGCTAGAACCCACACGGGCGAGTCATCATGAAGTCCTAAGGTTAACCCGTTCGGTTTGAAAAGAGATTCACCCTTAAGGCAAACGAGCAGCGAAGTCCTCAACGGAAATGGGGCCGGGATCAAGCAATTGAGATGATCAAGGCCACAAAACCAACCACCGTTTCAAACTAACAAATTGTTCTTTGTTGAAAACAGGTCTAATTCAAAGCAACCGTGCAAGAAGTAGGTGCAATCCAAAAGGAAATGAAATGCGCAAGTGCTGAAACAGCTTTGCAGCATGAAAACGACCAAAAGGAAGTTTCCCCCCCAAATTCTTTAATGCGTTTTGCTAAATAAAGGGAAAAACATGAAAAAAAAAAAA
>NW_017691109.1:4800-5629 GCF_001879085.1 Nicotiana attenuata
AGAAAAAAGAAAAGGAAAAAGGAAAAAGAAAAAAGAAAAAGAAAAAGAAAAAGAAAAAAGAAAAAGAAAAAAGAAAAAAGAAAAAGGAAAGAAAAAAGTAAAAAGAAAAAAAGAAAAAAGAAAAATAATATTAAAAGTAAAAAAAAAGAAAAAAAGAAAAGAAAATATAGATAGAAAAAGAAAAAGAAAAAGAAAACAAAAAAAAAAAAAAAAAGTTAGACCTGAACTACGTTTGACTTGATCCTGAAAAGGTACGTAGGCAGCCTCTCCCTGAGGTTCAGTCACACCAAAACAAAAATCCCAATTTCCCCAAAAATGAAACTGGGGCAGATGATATGATGGTTCGGCCATGAGTCCGCCGAAATGGTTCCAAAGTTGTAGTTCTGCCCAAAATCCTTTTTTACCCCGAAACCTTATCCAAGTCCTTCCGATCAATTGGCAAAGGCAGGGAAGTGGAAAACGTTGTTGTTGTAATCTGACACAATGCAAGTTGAGAGAAATAAAATGAGAGAGTCTTATCGGTGAAAACCTTCGGGCACCATAAGGCGATGGTGAGTAGAGAAACTGAAAAGGAGAGAGTCCGTTTAGTGAAAACTCGTAAAGAGCACTGTCGGGCGACAGTGAGAAGAGAAATGAGAGAGGTCGATTGGCGAAAACCCGCAAAGGGCGCTGTCGGCCGAAAAGAAGACATCTCACTATTACAAGAGTCCTGGCAAAATTCCCTGGTTTTGAAGTACGGATCAATGAGTTCACAAGAAGCCAGAAAGGTTGTGTGGGTCGGGCATCCAGTCCAAGAAGCATGTCATGATTATTTGAAGCCAGCATCCAC
>NW_017691110.1:0-689 GCF_001879085.1 Nicotiana attenuata
GACTTGATATATAGCTACTCGGCGTCTGCAGCCCCTAAAGTCCCCTTCTTTTATTTTTAGCTGTGTGGTTCTCTCAGACGGCTTAACATTTTATTCAGACCTTTACTTGTATTATTCTAGAAGCTCGTGCACTTGTGACACCAAGTCTAGGATTGTATTAGATATTTCAGTTCTCGTGGTTTCCGCGCTTTACTTCAGATTTATTGCAGTTATTTCAGTTTCTTATTATTTAATTTGAACTGTTTAAAAATGGATAAATTCTCTAACGTTTGCTTTCCTAGAAAGTGAAATGTTAGGCGCCATCACGGTCCCGACGGTGAGAATTCCGAGTCGTGACACTCTCTCTCTCTCTCTCTCTCTCTCTCTCTCTCTCTCTCTCTCTCTCTCTCTCTCTCTCTCTCTCTCTCTCTCTCTCTCTCTCTCTCTCTCTCTCTCTCTCTCTCTCTCTCTCTCTCTCTCTCTCTCTCTCTCTCTCTCTCTCTCTCTCTCTCTCTCTCTCTCTCTCTCTCTCTCTCTCTCTCTCTCTCTCTCTCTCTCTCTCTCTCTCTCTCTCTCTCTCTCTCTCTCTCTCTCTCTCTCTCTCTCTCTCTCTCTCTCTCTCTCTCTCTCTCTCTCTCTCTCTCTCTCTCTCTCTCTCTCTCTCTCTCTCTCTCTCTCTCTCTCTCTCTCTCTCTCTCTCTCTCTCTCTC
>NW_017691110.1:3077-5628 GCF_001879085.1 Nicotiana attenuata
TCTGTAGAAGTTCGTGAGTTAGTGACACCAGATCTGGGTAGAGATGTATTTGAGCTTCCGCACTTGGTTTCAGTTATTTATGTTTTGAGACTTCCGCTTTTATATTAATTGTCTCATCTTTCTTATTATTGTTGATGTTGTCAAGAGAGGTATTAAATTAATTGGCTTGCCTAGCTCCTATTAGTAGGCGCCATCACGACTCCCGAGGGTGGAAAATCCGGGTCGTGACAGTAAGTCTCTTGTCTAACCTTGTAAGAGGGAATCTACCCCATAGGTATTGTAACTAAATATTTTTTTTCTAATTGTGGGGAGCTACGTACGTACGAGGTGACGAGAGTCCGTGCGTAGCTACTATTATGCTATTGTTTGGGTAGTTTTAGGATCCAATTCATGAACTATTTGGAATTTCTCACTATACTTGTTAGGTTAAAATGCCTAAATCATTTTAGAACTTGTTAGAGAAATTTTGAAAGGTAGTTAATGAAATTTGTATTACCTTGGATATAAATCATTAATACTGTTTAAGTCAAATGCTTATAAAATATTCCTTCTCTTCTTGTGGAGCGGGTCGAACGCCTCGACAGTAGATAAATGTGTCTATGGATCGTGCCACACATCCCTCGACAGTAGATAGATGTGTCTCGGCATATATCGTGCTTAATAATAACAATTACACGATGCTTTGACATTTTAATGCAGCTTGTGAAGATAAATGATTTATTGGAAATTATTGAATTATGAAAGAATTATATATTTCTGCTTGTTAAGGAAATTATTGTTATTCACATAAACCATGTTTATTTAAATATCTTTATTAATATTATTGACCCATAGTGAGTGTCGAAGTCGACCCCTCATCATTACTTCTTCGAGATTAGACTTGGTACTTACAGGGTACCCGTTGTTAACGTACTCATTCTACGCTTGCTGCACTTTTTGTGTAGGATCTGAGATAGGTGCATCAGGCGATCCTACAGGTGCACATCGCCGTTACACCGCGGCCTAGTGGTGAGCTGCCTTTCTTGAGCCGTTCCGCAACACTTAGTATCTCTCTTTGTATTTGTATTCTGTCTATTTTTTGTTCAGACAGTATTTAAAATTTTGTATAATCTACTAGATGCTCATATACTTGTGACACCAGGTCTTGGCACACGCTTTAGTAGAATTTTGGGTTGGAAGTATTATTATTTTGGTTTTTATTTATTTAGACTTGCCATTTTTCTTAAATCTTGCAAGTAAGGAAAAGTTTAATTATTCTGAAATTTATTAAAAGAGGATATATATGTTTAATTCACTAGTTGGCTTGCCTAGCGGTGATGTTGGACGCCATCGTGACAATTTGCTTATACCCTTTAATCATCATTTACTAGGCTTGTCTTACCGTGTAATATTATATATGTGAATTCTCAACTTGGTACGAGGTTTCCTTTCTGATTCAGCTTCATATTCATTGATCGTGGAGGTTTTTGTGATTCGAGTTATAGATTTGATTACACTTATTGATCATTTGATACTGATATGGTGGGATCGAGTTGCACGCAGCAACAAGTGAAATAAGGGTGGATTGATATGGTGAAATAAGGGTGAAATTGTACTGATATGGTGGTTGCGCGCCGCAACAGGTGAAATAAGGGTGGATTGATATAGTGATAAGGGTGAATTGTGATAATGATTCTGATTATATGTTGGGATCGGATTGCGCGCCGCAACATATATATATATATATATATATATATATATATATATATATATATATATATATATATATACACACACATACTATTGTTGTTATTACTACGGTAAAATAAGGGAGAATTGTGTTGTAGGGTGGGATCAGGTTGCACACCGCAACAATCTCTGTGTTCTATTTCTTTATTGTGTTATGTTGGTTTTCGGTATTTTCATACGAGGCTCTAAGGACTGGTAATTCTGTTATTCACTGGTTATATATATACACACATACTATTGTTGTTATTACTACGGTAAAATAAGGGAGAATTGTGTTGTAGGGTGGGATCAGGTTGCACACCGCAACAATCTCTGTGTTCTATTTCTTTATTGTGTTATGTTGGTTTTCGGTATTTTCATACGAGGCTCTAAGGACTGGTAATTCTGTTATTCACTGGTTTTCTTTGAGGATTGAGCTATTTTTCTTCAAATAACTACTGTATCTCGTTCCGTATCTTTTTTCCTGACTTTATTTTATACTGCGTACAAGTTATAGTGTAAGTGACCAGCCTTAGCCTCGTCACTACTTCGTCAAAGTTAGGCTCGGCACTTACGGAGTACATGGAGTCAGTTGTACTCATACTACACTCTGCACTTCTTGTGCAGATTTTAAAGTCGGTTCCAACGGCGGTCATTTGCGTGTTCGGGTCAGGTATCAGTGAGGAGACTTGATATATAGCTACTCGGCGTCTGCAGCCCCTAAAGTCCCCTTCTTTTATTTTTAGCTGTGTGGTTCTCTCAGACGGCTTAACATTTTATTCAAGCCTTTACTGTATATTCTAGAAGCTCGTGCACTTGTGACATCAAGTCTAGGATTGTATTA
>NW_017691111.1:0-442 GCF_001879085.1 Nicotiana attenuata
GCACCTTATTCTGCATGGATGAAACGATCGCCACCTTATTTACATTTTGCATGGCTGAAAGATCGCACCTTTACATTCTGCATGGCTGAAAGATCGCCACCTTATTCTGCATGGCTGAAAGATCGCCACCTTATTTACATTTTACATGGCTGAAAGATCGCTGCCTTATTTACCTTCTGCATGGCTGAAAGATCGCCTTCCTTACATCCTGCATCGGCTGAAAGATCGCCACCTACTACATCTCACGGTCTGAAAGATCACCAAACTGTCCAAAGGCATCATTATTCGGAGGCGCCATTTCCATAGCCCGAGAACGTCATGCCATAGCCCGAGGACCCCTTTTAATCTCTTGCATATCATTATTCAAAGGCATCATAGTTCGGAGGCATCATTCTCATAGCCCGAGAGCATCATTTCATAGCATGCGAATCCTTTATTATAC
>NW_017691111.1:5241-5628 GCF_001879085.1 Nicotiana attenuata
TCTGCCTTCCGAGGTTAAGCTCTACCTCCACCTGCATTTCCTGCATTGCATAAGGCTACCATTCTGCCTTCCGAGGTTAAGCTCTACCTCCATCTGCATGGCTGAAATATCGCCACTTTTATTTACACTTGCACGGCTGAAAGATCGCCATTTTATTTACGCTAGCATCGACTGAAAGATCGCCACCTACTGCATCTCATGGGCTGAAAGATCGCCACCTTTATTTACATTCTGCATGGATGAAAGATCGCCACCTTATTCTGCATGGCTGAAAGATCGCCACCTTATTCTGCATGGATGAAAGATCGCCACCTTATTTACATTTTGCATGGCTGAAAGATCGCCACCTTTACATTCTGCATGGCTGAAAGATCGCCACCTTATTCT
>NW_017691112.1:0-5628 GCF_001879085.1 Nicotiana attenuata
GATCTCCCGACAAAAAAAAAACCGAGGAGCTTTTTCTTTCCAAATCCCGGCCAAAAAACCGAGGATCTCCCGGCCAAAAATCGGAGCCTTTTTCTTTCCAAATCCCGGCCAAAAATCCGAGGATCTCCCGGCCAAAAAACCGAGGAGCTTTTTCTTTCCAAATCCCGGCCAAAAACCACGAATCTCCCGGCCAAAAAACCGAGGAGCTTTTTCTTTCCTAATCCCGGCCAAAAAATCGAGGAGCTTTTTCTTTCCAAACCCCAGTTAAAAACCGAGGATCCCCTTACACAATCCTAATTTGACTGCTTAGATATGTGTCGCAACTAACGCACGAAATTTTCCTAGTGAAAACTGGGGCAGAAACTTTCGTTCGTTTGTTTGTTTTGGTATCTTAAGCAAGTCAACTTCAAGACACAAGGTGTGAGATGACCAACGGAGTAAATCTCAATCCAGAATCAAGAAAAGAAGAACAAAAAAGATGAACTCAAATGTGAAGCAAGCAAGGGCGCGGATTGCTCAAAATCTGATTGAAGTCTCAAGCTCCGTCGATCCTGTTTTGACCCGATGCTGCATGAAGAAGTAAACACCTACAACTTGCGAGCATCAAGATTCAGATCGAAGTCACAGCAAAATCAGCTAAGACTCAAGATCAAGTTTCAAGAGAATTATAGATAGGAATCTTGTAACTCATAGTTAATAGGCATAGCTAGCTTAGCTTTGATTTTCCTTTTGGTGTAATAAGGGGGTCAGTAGCAGTAGCAACACCAGTGGCAATCACAGCTCCTGGTAGTCCCAGCTACCAAACCTTCCAGAACTACACTGACCTGATTCCTTTATAGCCAAGGATATGTAGGCAACCTTTGAAGCAGGGTTCGGTCAGATGGTTTTCAAAATGCTTCTCATGGAGTCCGAGCAGGCAAAAATCCTTCATGGTGCTCATTTATCTTTGCCCGATAACCCTTCGTGTCTCCGAGCAAAGAGGGACAGCTGTGAGCACGTGATTTTTGCCACGCTTAAATTACTCCTATAGATTCTTTAGAATTAGGATTTTTCTTTATTATTTGAATTTTTAGGAATTAATTGCATGATTTTGTGCCTTGTTTGCCTTTTTTGTGTGCATTTTTAGTTACCATAATTCATAAAAAAGGCTACAAAAATAGTGCATTTGCATTTAGAATTTGATTTTTATATTCATAAGAGAAAAATAACAAAAATAAATCTTTTACATCTTTGTTCCGTTAATTTCACTATTTGTTTGATTTTCATTCTAAAATTAGGGTCTAATTAATTTAGGAAATTTAATTAGTCTCATTTAGAATTAAATCAGGTTTTGGTTTTTTAATTTTACATTTTTGTAAAATCTGAATTTTAAATAAATAAAAGGAAAAGAGAAGAAGAAAATAAATAGAAAATGAAATAAAAAAGCATGGGTTGGCAAATGTTTGGGCCAATTTCGTGCAGCCCAAACCAAAAATCACCAAAAACCCTTCACAACTCGGACCAAAACCAGCCCAAACCCATACCTTTACCCGGTCCAGCCCCCCCCCCCCCCTTCAGCAAAACGACGTCGTTTTGGCTACAGTTCATCTCATCCATCTATCCCCCGTGATCGGACGGTCCATATTCATTCAAGAAATTACATAAAATTGTAATAACCTCCTTACAACTCAACGACCAAACCCCCTTCCTCGTACCAACCCCCTCCCTGTAACGCCGGCCTTCCCCCACCATATCTCCGACGCCCTCCGCCCTAACATAGCCGGCCGGAAATCGCCGCCACCGGCGGCAATGCTCCTTTTCCGTCCAAAAATACACCGTAGACTCGTCTTCCCCTCCTCTTTCCAACCCCCAAAGTGATTTTCTTCGAATCACTACCAATCGTCTCAAATATTGGATCGAAATTTTGGCCAAAACATAAAGTTGTCCAAACGACCCCAAATTCACACCCTAGTGTCTCCCCACTCTCCACACCCCTAATCCACAATCAAAATCCTTCGAACATGCCTTGAATCCGTCGAATTTGAGTTTGAAGCCAAGAACCCTAGCCGCCGCCTTAGGTCTCTGGTGGCGGCGCCACCTTAAATCAACCCCAAATTCATATCCTACACTCCCCTGGCCTCCCTTATCCCTAATCCATAACCAAAATCCTTCAAATCCCGCCAGAACTCGCCAAATTGCGGATCTAGGGTTCATGCGGTTCGAGCTTGGTTTGGGGATTCTTAAGGTCGAATGACTTCTAGTTAATATTATAGGCCTATTTTGACGAAATAGACATATAATATTAACTGGAACTCAGTTTCGAAAGGCATTCTTATCAAGATGAAATCAGTGAGTTTTCAACTTTTTTTTTTTTGTGTTCTTGTTTGCTTCGCTTTAACCTGAATTTCAGTAATTGTTTGATGTTAGTTAATTTTGATTTTTGTTTCTGTTTTTGGTTATTAAATTTCAGTAACTTTGATGTTAGTATAGTTAATCCTGTTTCAATCTAACTTTAATTATTAAAATTGTCTGAGTGGCAGTAATTTGGATATTTTGTTTTGATGGATTCGAATTGTAGTATAGATAGACTTTATTTTAGTTTAGTTAGGTGTTTGGCAATTCTGATAAGTAGGATAGTATGCAGGAGTATTAACTTTGCAATTTGATTTTGTTTCCTGTTAATTTTTAGGTTCAAGTCTGTTTTGAGCAATGTTTAATTTTGATCCATTGAATTAACATTTTGTTAGTTTAATTAGCTTAATTTTTTGATTGTTCTTCAATTCAGTATTCATTTTTTCAATCCAATTAGGTTTAGGGTTTGGATATAGCTGATTTAGATTCATTATGATTAACCATGGCTAAATTTTAACTAGGGAAAAGGGGTCTGGGTTTGGTTAGTAATTTCAGGGGGTCTTCAGGGTATTTTGGGCATTGAAAATGGCCCAGTTTGTTAAGACATAGTAATTTTAGAACTCAAGCAAGGGTACTTTAGGTTTTTCATAGCTAAAAGAATACCCTAGGGCCTTCTAGAAGGGGGCCTTAGTGTAAGTTTTCTGCATTTTAATGCAGTAGCTTGGGTAACAAGTCACAAAATTAGGGTCTAATAGCAAATTTCTGAAAATAAAAAGGGGAAAAAATGAGTAAAATTTTCTAGAACATTCTGCCCCCTTCCTTGCCTATAAAAAGCAGGCCTAGTGCCTTGATTTACAAGTTTACACTCTCTGAAAAATTCAAGAGTTTACATCTCTGAAATTCCAAAAAACCCTTCCAGCATATAATTTCCCCAAAAATCCATTCTCTGCAAGTCTGAATCTCAAATTTGAATTTCAAAATCCCAAGACGTTCAAATTTGAAGTTCTATAGTTCTGAAGCTTTCTTTTAGATCTTAAATTTTACATAAAAACAAAAAAAAACAACAGAAAACTTTCAAAAATCCCAGAAAAAACTGTTCCGTTGGAAACCTTAGGTTAATTTTGATTTTCAGTAGTTGATTTATATCATTTAGCTCAAAATTTGGTTGCTGAAGTGTTCTGGGCGTTCCTGGGTTGTTTGTCGAGTTTATTTGGGTTATATCAAGCTGGTTTTTGGCTATTCTCGTTGGTGTTTTTCCCTTTGGTGTTTGTTTTGGGATTGTTGTGGCCTGTTCTGTCCTATTTTCGATTGCTGTTGGTCTGTTTCTACTGCTGAACTGCTGTGACATTGCCGACTATCCATTGTCCTTTGTTTTGCCTCAATTTCCAGGTACATATTCGAGTTTGATATGTTGTAGCTTTGGATTGAAAACATGAAATAAAATGCTCCTTCATTTGCTCCCTGAAGTGTGTTTTTGGGCTTCTATGTAGCATTAGTTAAATAAATAGTGACTGATAGGGATTTGATTAAATATACTTTTGATATGTACTTTATAATCTACAGACTGTATGAACCAATTAAACTGGACTGTATCTAGGCTGTATGAACTGTTGTCTTTTAGATCTGTTAGCAAATTTATATTAGGTTGATAGAATAACTCATGTTAGTTTTAGCTAATTTCTTGTAGTATGACTGTTTTAGGAACTGTTCCGGACTATGTTGAATTTCAATAAAGGGAAACCACCAATGTGCATGCATCACTAATCACAAACGTAGTATAACCGCTTCAGGAAATTTGCTTAAGTATTCATGTTTAATTAGAAAAATAGACATCATATGTACATACATCATCATAATCATAGATGGATATGTTGGTCTAGATACTGGATTTAAAGTTGAGTCTCAGCATGTTGATTCACAAATAAAAGTCACGTTCCAGTCAAGTAATAAATTGAAGTTTGATGTTTCATGATCAATATTAGGCCTTGTTTCAATTTGAATCTTGCTTCTGGGCTCAAACGCAAGCCCAGCAAAATATCAGGCTCATTGTCCTTCAAGGCCTAGGCAGTATAGTCTTGGGCCTGGACCCAAGGACCATATCAGAAGCCCGCAGCTGGGCAGTCCACTAAGGACCAGATTTTGTTAAACAAAAATGGGTTTGCACCCCAGCCTAGCCATCTGGACAGCTTCGCATTGCAGGCCTGGGCCAAATTTCTCAAAGCCCAAAAAACGCTGGAAGCTAAAAATCCATTAAATTTACATTAGGAATATGGGGGATTAATTTGCAATATAAATTTAGGTTTTCGAGTTAGGTAGCGGGTTTAAATTAAGAGGGTCCACCCTTTTATTTGAATTCGGACTTGAACTCGAGGCCCGAATTTATAAATGCAAATTAATTAGACCCTTTAGAGACAAAAATAAATGGAAAATCGTAGTATGCTTTAGGTTGGCCTTTAAATAATAAAGTGAGATGAGCCTCGCCGAACAAAAATGCACAAATTGCGGGACCCTCATTAAATACTATATTAAAATATTAGAATTCGGGACGTGTCGTTTAGCGAATTTCACGGCCTCCCGCAAAGTTAATAACCCGTTAGTCACTTTAGGCGCGCTTTTAATATATTACTTTCCTAAACCCGGGTGTGCATTTCATGCAACACAAATCCAAATTCCAAAACGTTGAATAAGAGGTGTTGAGGATCCGGGTGCATTTCATGTGACGTGATCCAAAAATACGCTCTTAAACAGCGTTCACTTTCGTAAAAACAAAAATAAACTAAAAGCGGTAAATCTTAAAATTGCACTATAGGTTTAAATATGTATAAAAACCAGATTTTAGCCATTTATGATAATTTAAGCGACCGTGCTAGAACCACGGGATCCGGGGGTGCCTAACACCTCCCCTCGGGTCAACAGAATTTCTGGTTCGCAGACTCCAATTGGGAAGTCGAAATTTTCCTCGATTTGGAATTCAGGATAAACCGGTGACTTGGGACACCAAAAGCCAAACCTATCCCACGTGGCGACTCTGAAAAATAAATAAATAATCCCATTTCGAATAATGTCACTTTAAATGGAAAAACTCCCTTATACACTTATCCTTCGAGGTAGGTATGTAAAAAAGGAGGTGTGACAGCTCTGGCGACTCTGCTGGGGATACGAACCCAGAATTTCGATTCAGGGTTCAAGAATTCGAGCTTAGTACAATTGTTATATTTGGCTTTATCTGATTTTTCTACATGTGCCATGCTATATGTGCTAAATGTTTTACCGCTTTGATATTTGTTGAAATTGTAT
>NW_017691113.1:0-5628 GCF_001879085.1 Nicotiana attenuata
GGTTCTGAAAATAGAGAAAAGAATCCTATATTCATGATAAGATATCACGGAAATATTGCCCGAATGTCAGCATATAAAAGGAACGAGACATAATCATAGAAACTTTAGTTAATAACAGAGAACTAGTATGCAAACTGAAAATCGAGAATAAAAGCAGAATATGAACAGGTTGTGAACATCTTAAAATAAAATAAAAAAGAAGTTACTGATCATAATCACAAATTCACGCCTAGGAATTGTTTTCTTAACAAAAACTTATATATCCACACAAGCATTTCGTCAAACAGCCGTCAATCAAGTATTTGAACAAACAGTCATAAAGTTAATTTTTCTAGGGATATAGTTTCTAGTACATTTGAACACCATCAGTTCTTCGAATCGTCAAGGAAAATAGCAAATAGCATGGCTTGGTCAGTAAAGTTTTAACAAAGCTAATTTGAATACAACATGACTTAAAATGTGAATTCTTCACACCACTTTAATATCAAAAAATATTATCTGTACATTTCCTAAAACAGATAAATCATAAACCTAAGACATGCTTTTTTTAAGCAAAAAATACGATTCCCTTAAGTGAAAGAACATAATTAAAAAATCGGATTTTACCTCTTGTTGGGCAATGAATTGGAACTTTGAGATTTTGGATCTACTCTCTCCACGTAGCAAGATCGACACTCTATTTTTTAGCAAACTAAACAGGACCGAGATTACAGAAAAGAAGAGAGTTACTTGTTGACTTGATTTTGCCGTGTTCTAACTATTTTCGAGGATTCCCCGATGATCTTTCGGCTTGAGAGTTGAGGAGTATTTATAGGAGAAAACTAGAGTTTTGGAAGCGGGAATTGAATGATCCGTTTGAAATTCAAAAATTGCTCTTTCAAGATCCGTCCAAACTGTGACAGAAAGAAGATCAATAAAATCATCCTCTTGCTTCAGAGAAACAGCGATTTGGTCAACTTTGATACCAAAGTTTTAGGCTTTTCGTTGAATATGCAAGAGAGAGAATGAAGGCTTTGATGAAAATGGTGAAACCATTCTGATTTCATGGTGAAAGCAAGTTGGAATTTTGTCCAAGAGAGGAAAGGGTTAGGGAGAAGACAAAGATGGCGGCTAGAATGAGATGGGGAAACCCTAGCAAATCTGAATATGATGAGGTCTAAATTTTAAGAAAGGAGGATCATTGGATCATTTAATTTTAATCCTACGGCCGAGATAAGAGCTTCTGGAGGATTCTTTTAGATGGGCTAGGCGTATTGGGCTTAAAAGAAAATCTGATAGGTTATATTTGGGCTTGTTAGTTTTCAAAAAGAATTTGACTACATGGGCTAATTATTTTGGCAGATTTGGGCTCGTCTTGAAGATGGGTATCCCTTTGAGCCTAATTTGATGGCATTTTCTTTCTTCTTATTAATTTCTTTGAGCTTCCTTTGTCTTGCTAAATAAAAATATAACACTACTATATTTTAGTACTATAGTTTGTATAAATAACTACTATATTCTTTGGATAAGTAATTAGTTTGTATAAATAAAAATATAATATTTTAATACTATACACAATATTAACAATAATAATTATGGTATTAATAGTAACTACTACTACTAATAATAATAATAATAAGAATAATAATAATAATAATAATAATAATAATAATAATAATTACTAATAATATTGTTAACAGTGATATCAATACTACTAATAATATAATTATAATAATGGTAATAACTAATCATAAAATAAATAGTAATAATATACTATTAGAGCATTAATGACTAGGAAGCGCAAGGAAATTAAGTAGAAAAAAGGTGGGACAAAATTGGATGTCAACAGCTGCCCCTCTTTGACCGGAAATGATAAAAGAGTTTTCGGGCAAAGAAATTGACATAGCAACCAATTTTGTCCTGGCTGAACTGGTGTGGATATGAATGAGTAAAGTTGGATTTGATGGAAAATTTAGAAAAGAGGCAGCTGAACCCCGATTTTTGAGATTTCTATATATCTCGGGCTTTAAGAGAACTTGGCTATATGTAGCTTGAATAAGATTTACGGTGAGACTGGGTCAAACAATTAATGACTGAGAGATAGACACAATTGAACTTGATTTACCTACATAACTATGGACTTACGGAGAATGTAGTTGGGAGTAGATCCTTAGCCTCTTGCTGACGAGCTTAACTCTGTCTTCAGCAATTGTCCCAGTTCACTGCTAAGATATGATCCACGATTTGAATGAGCTTTAATTTTGTCTCCATATGAAATGCCACAAGCTAAAAATAAATATTTGCGATAAAGAAATATATGTAAATATATCGGGTTGAAAGAATTACTCTCGTAACCCATGCCTGAAAAGGTAAATCCACATCCACGTCCACGTTCAATACTTAATGAAGAATTAAATAACGTCCACATCGAAAGAGCAAGATAAATCCACGATCATATCCATATCCACGTCCGCGTCCACGTCCATGTCCACATCCACATTGAAAGAAGCGAAATGCTTAAAATTGTTGGTTTAGAAGCTTAATCCACATCCACATCCACATCCACGATTAGAAAAAGTGTTGAACAATATCCATATTGAAAGGATTTTAATCCACGATCCACGTCCATGTCCATTTTCATGTCCACAAAAGGCCACAAGATAGAAAATATTAGCAATAAAATATATAAATAATTTGGATATATGAGAATTTACGCTCGTAACCCTTGGTTGGGTAGAAAAATCCACGTCCAAATCCACAATTAGAATTTGAGAAAAAGTTGAATAGCATCTATGCTAAAAGAGTTTAAAGCAACATAAATTCACGATCCACGTCTACGTTCACATCCCCATCAATATTCACGTCCACAATCACGTCTGACATCTAGATCTATGTTCACGAAGAGGAGTTGAGTTTGAGTTGAATCTGCATCTTTGTGCAAATCAATATTGAACCTGTCTCATCAAAGAAAAATTGTGAGTTTAAAGAAAATCGGTTGACTTGTGCTCATTTGGGGAACTTAATCCTTAAGCGGGTTCTTGTCTTGATCACATCCACATGCTTCGACACTTCCACCATACATGTATGCTTTACCAAAGAGCTTCAGTAGTAAGTGACAAAATTTCTTTTGAATCGCAGAGCAGCACAATTTAGATGACTTAGATGAAAAAGCTCTACTTAACGGCTCTAATGATGTAAATAATTGTGACGAGCTAAGTTTAAACTTATCAAACTCTTAGATAGACTTGACCTGTACATATCAGACACTACTTAGAATCTCAAAATCTTTAAGGCCAACTATGTGATAATTCTAAAGAATTACCCCAATTTCCATTCTAAATAATGAAAGCTTTGAAGGCTATATAACTGACTCGAAGGAAAATTTGCTTAAATTTCTAGTCCTAAAGGTATTTTATTCTAAGTAGTTGGAAGGTGAGAAATTTTTAAAGAAATATTAAGGAAAATATTTGATTAAAAAAAAAAATCTGCCCCAGTTTCTAGTCCCAAGGCACTTTATTTTAAATGGAACATGTATAGATTTCGGAAAATTGAGAAAATAGTTTTGGATTGGTTTAAAACAAAATCTGCCCAAGTTTTGGTGCTAGAAAACTTGGTTTTGAACGAAAAATATTATGAAATTTGAAAAATTGAGAAGTATTATTGGATAGGTTACCAAAGAAACTGCCCCAGTTCCTGGTACTAAAACACTTGGACTTGAATAATGAAAAGGTCGAACACTTGCATAGAGCTTCCTATGTATCTAGTCAAGACGAGGATCAGGCCAAAACATAGTTCGACAAACCAAGGGCATAAGGAGTTTTAAATTAAAAGGGGCCGAACTCATCTCGGGCTGCCTACGTATTCTTGTCAAGAGGTGTCGAGACAGAAATCAGGCTAAACGTAGTTCAAATGAAATAGGGGATTTAAAATTTTTTTTATAATAAAGGGGCCGAACCCAGATTAGGCTGCCTACGTATCCAATAGGAATCAGGCCAGACGTAGTTCATTACAAGAAAATGGAATCCTAACTTAGATGGCCGTAACAAACATAGAGGCGACATGACAAAAAATAGGTTCTAACTTATGCCTCCGGCCAATTACAAAAGAAATTCATGACTTAAACTACTGAAACTCCTGGCGAACCAGGGCTGAGATGCAAGTCCAATTCTTCAAAACAAATCCCGGTTCGACAACACATGTGGTCGGTGTTTCAGCAATGTCTGCAAATACCATATCACGATCATCTTCATCTCCCACGAGCAAGTTCTTGACACCCTTTATAATATCATCACATGAAATCTCAACAGGTACACCTGGAGTCTGGACAATAGCAGGCTTTAGGAAAGTTTGGTCAATGGTTGGGATTGATTTTGGTAGATGGATCTCTTTTCCTTTCTTCTGTCGTGCTTCCTTCACTTCCTGTTGAGTAGGCTTGTATCCCAAACCAAAAGAAAACTGTTGTCCGGGCGGGACTATAGGCTCAACTCGTCCATTCAATGTTTTTCCCAAACCCAATCCTGGTTGATACCCATTCTTTAGCATCTCCTTTGCCACCATGATCGCAGCGCAAGACATCTTTGGCTCCTGGGTTTGGCTCCCTTCAGCTACACAAGTAGGATCCACAATTTCCCATGCATGGTATGTAGCTCCATCCAACTCTCCTGTTACTTCAATGAATGGGATAGATTGCTCCCGATAGATAGACGTATCACCTTCTCCATGTATGACTATTTGTTACTGATCCCACTTAAACTTGACGGTCTGATGCAAGGTCGATGGCACAACCCCAGCCAGATGAATCCATGGTCTTCCTAATAACAGGTTGTATGTTGTGGAAATATCAAGTACTTGAAACCCCATAATGAACTCGACTGGCCCAATCAACACGTTCAATTCTACCTCTCCAATTGAACTTCTCGCGGCACCATCAAATGCTCGAACCCTCATATCACTTGGCTTGAGTTTACTGAAATCATACCCTATCTTCTTTAGAGTAGTGAGAGGACAAATNTGAGTTAACCCAAATGAGATCGAGTAAACAATTAAAGAAATAAATTACAAACAAAAAAAATGGTTTAATAAAAGTAGCAAAGGTAAGATAGGCAGTCATCTCCTCTATTTTTTTTTTCGAAAGCCCTAAATATAATTTAAGAGTGGAAGAGAGAATAAAAGGGTATGCGTGCTTCATGTCTAGCAGCGACATCGAGTCCTGCGTCAGAACTCCTTGACGCTCCGGTGTATCATGCAAAACAAAAGAAAGACAAGAAAATGGGTAAAAAGAATCTAATTCAAATAATCAAGAAAGGAAGAAAAATAGCTGAAGTAAAACATCATGTAACTTATAAAATCGCACAATAACAGATACTACGACATCTCATATTAAGATAAAAGACAAAGACCTAACTCTACCTAACAGAAACTAAATCTCACGCATTCACAAGAAATAAAGGGATATTACCGTTGTATAATTTTAAAAGTCTTTAAACTTCATCATCAAATACATAGTAACAGGATAACACATATGTATTGACAAACAAACACAAGATTCCAATTAGTACATATATAGTCAATGGTAACAACCAGAGGAAGATTTCTTTTATAATTTTAAAAGCATGTACGTTCCTAGCATCTCTTGTAGAAAGAACTAAT
>NW_017691114.1:0-3921 GCF_001879085.1 Nicotiana attenuata
ATGATCTCGATCTTTGCCCGCTCAACTTCTATGCCATGTTTGGAAATTTTGTGGCCCAAAACAATGCCCTCGTCCACCATGAAGTGGCATTTTTCCCAATTTAGCACAAGGTTCGTTTCTTCACATCTCTTAAGCACTTGTCTAAGATTGTCTAGACAATGCTCAAAAGAATTACCTACGATCAAGAAATCGTCCATGAATACCTCTAAGAAATCCTCCACCATATCGGAGAATAATGACATCATACACCTTTGAAAAGTGGCCAGAGCGTTGCATAGCCCAAATGGCATCCGGCTAAATGCAAACGTCCTATATATGCTCCGTTTGTCTTACCGGGAAACCGAGATGTTCAACAGGCTCGATTTTACCCGCATACAGATAGTCCCCTCGTTTCTTAGAGAGGAGGTTCACCAAAACAATGAGAAATGACAGATGCTTTTCAGTTCCTTCTTTAATATGCCGTAACAGAAACAACGAAGAAGCTGAAATGTCCCGTCAGTTACGTCGTTCTGACTTCGAACACGTGTCAACCATCAGCAAGTCACCTCTGAACGCGAAGCATCACCGAACCTCCATAAAACGCTTCCATTCCTTGTTCATTTTTCACCATTTGACCAAACTTCTACCTTCGATTCTCAAGGCTGCTACTAACCTTCTTCATACTTTCATATCTTTACCTCCGTTCTTCAAGATTTTCTCTAGTATTTCCAGGCTTTTACCCAGTCTTTACCCAAATCGGCACACTTGACTATTCATTTTTTCAAAACCATTTCTTAGACCTTTTCAAGCTTTTTCAGATAACAATGGTCTAAAACATCCAAATTTGTTCCTCTAACAAGTCGCTTTTTCCTCTTCTTCCCAACCGATCGTTGAAATTGGGGCGGTCACTCCTGATATAGTCGTCCCCGAGACGTCCCCTCCCTAGTTCATGCCATTCCCCGAGAAGTAGAAGGCATCTCGTAAGTATAGCTTTCCTTTAAACGTTAATTTTATGTTTATCTCCTTTTCCGCACTAGTATTTGCGGTGGTGCAACCGTTGCTCGAGTCCCAAACGCCATCCCTCGGTTCAAATAGTGGATCAAGGGTATTTGTTCGCAAATGCCTTATTCCGAGCGCACATGGCGCGAACTCTCGAAGGGCCGACGAGAGGCTCGTTCTCATGGTAAGATCTCCATTCCGAACAAGTAACATTAGACTCCCTTTTTTGCATCATATTCTCTTTTTTTCTTTTTTCTTTTTGCAGGTTTGCCTAAGACCACTGATCTTAGGTCTTTAGAAGGAGACGAGGACATGCCCTCGTCCATCGATCCCTCCACTTTGTGTAACGATCCGACTGGTCGTTTTGAGCATTTGCACATCGCTTGGTAGTTTGAGGGCACGAGTATCTCCGCATGATGTATTATGACTTGTGTGAATCGTCGGTTTGGTTTTCAAGTTATTCGGAATCGTTTTGGAAGAATGAACTTCAAGATTGAAGCTTTAAGTTGGAAGAGTTGACCAAGTTTGACTTTTTGAGCACTTGACCTCGCATTGGAGTTTTGATGGCTCCGTTAGGTTCGGATGGTGAATTTGGACTCGGGCGTATGCCCGAATTTGCATTTGGATATTTCTAGAAGGATTCAGCACTAATTGGCGAAAGTTGAAAATTTGAAGGTTTGGAAAGTTCATAAGTTTGATCGGAAGTTGACTTTGAGGATATCAGATTCGGATTTTAGTTCAGAGAATTGGAATAGCTTCGACATGTCATTTGGAACTTGTGTGCAAAATTTGAGTTTATTCCGGGTTGATTTGATATGGTTCGGCGCGAGTTTTGGAAGTTCAAAGTTCATTGATTTTGATTTGAGGTGAGATTAGTCATTTCGAGGTTGTTACGCATGATTTGAAGCCTCGAGTAGGTCCGTTTTCTCATATGGAGCTTGCCTCCAAAATTTAGCGTCATTTGGAGTTGATTTGATATAGATCGGACGCTTGGTTGCGATTCTAGAAGTTCTTGAAGTTATTGTGATCCTCATGCGTTTTGGCGTCCGATTCGTGCTTTAGAGGTTATTTTGATGCTTTGATCGCGCGAGCGAGTTCGTGTACTATTCTTGGACTGGTGTGGTTATTTGGTTTTGAGCTTCGGGGGCTCGGGTGAGTTTCAGATTGATTCGAAATGATTTTATATGATTTTTGAGTGCTGGTACTGGTTTCATCGCATTTGTGATGTTTTTGTTGCAAATGCGACTATCGCAATTGCGAAGTAGCCCTCGCATTTGCGAACCTGGGCTGCTGAGGAAGACTTCGCATTTGCGAAGATATTCCTCGCATTTGCGAGTGGGGGCTGTTCGCTTTTGCAAAGACTTCTACTGCTTTTGCGATGGTAGATGTCTTCGCATTTGCGATATTTTGGTCGCAAATGCGACTTTAACAGGAGTTCGCCTGGTTCGCTTTTCGATGAGTTGTCCGCTTTTGCGGTGTTTGCATTTTCGAACTCCATGTCACAGATGTGATATCTGCAGCCTGCATATAGCTGGGATTCCGAGACTTAGCTTCATTTTGTTATATTTTGTACCCTAGTCTCGATGGGAAGCGATTTTGTAGAAGGATTTTCACACCAAACTATTGGGTATGTAATTTTAATCAACTTTCAATAATACTTCATGATAATACATAAGATTTAACATCAAATTCATTAGATTATAGGGAAAAATTTGGGGATTTTATCAAAGTTTTGAAAAATGAAAATTTGGAATTTGAGAGTTGAATAGGACTCAAATTTGGAAACTAAACACTTATATGCACTCGTGGGGCTATGGGTAATCAAGATCTACCCTTGGACCAGGGTTTGGACCGGGCGGGCCTGGGGTTGACTTTTGTTGAATTTTTAGAAATTGTATAAAGATCACAGCTTTATTAATTAAAATTATTTTCTCTTGCATTGTGTGATGTATTTAAGTCATCTTTGGCAAGATTGAGCCGAGCGGAGGTGAATTTGTAAAGTAAAAAAGCTAAATTGAGTGTTGAGTTAGCCGAATTGAGGTAAGTGTCTTGCCTAACTTTGTTGAGGAAATTTTTCTTACTGTTTGACATTATTTGCTACATGCGGGAGTGTTTCCGACTTGTCACTTGTTATTATCTGTGTACTCTCTACTTTGTGGACATTATTATTGGAAATTGTTCTACATGGTTGGTACTGCTATATACATTTGGCAAAGGATGAGTAAATGCACGACTATATATATATATATATATATATATGGTGAGGAAGGGTTAAAAGCACGAAGGGCCTTGCCGTGCCATTTGATTTGATATCTTGAATATACTTCTCACACCAGGAAAATTATGAATGTATTACTGTGATCTCTCCTAGTAATCATTTACTGCCTCGCATAGTTGTTAATGGTACCCTTATCTGTTATGTTCTATAACTGTCCATACTATTAGTCTACTGCGCAGGTTATAACAGTGAGTATCTTTTTAAACTAAAAATCCTCGTCACTACTTCAACGAGGTTAGACAATATACTTACTGAGTACATGGGGTCGGTTGTACTCATACTACACTTCTGCACCTTGCATGCAGATTTTAGAGCTGGAGTCGTTGTGTATGGCGGGAGCTAGCGTTGAATATGTACTTGCATTCCGGATATAGATGCCACTTGTCCTTGGTAGCTTTAGATTTCCCTAATATATTTATGTAACTATATTTAATTGTACCAGCTTTGTAAATTTCAAATCCTTAGAAGCTCATGATTTGTACTACCAGTCCTTGGGTTATTATATAAATGTTCAGATAATTCTTTACTGTTTTCCTATAAATCTCATTTCGATTGTATTGACTATTAACTGGCTTACCTAGCAGGTCGAGTTAGGTGCCATCATGACTTGTGGATTTTGGGTCGTGACAAGTTGGTATCAGAGCACTTGGTTCATAGGTTCTACG
>NW_017691114.1:4896-5628 GCF_001879085.1 Nicotiana attenuata
TTTTTGATTTCATTTCCATGTTCTTAGGTCCTTAAGCCTCATACACTGCAAAACATTAAAATTACATAAGTATAAAAGATAATTGCATTTAAAACGAGGTAAAATCTAAGCAATTGGTATTAAATGTGCCGAAATTCTCGGGCACATCAGAACACTTGTGTCCCACAACCAAGCATTTGTCACAATAAGCAGGTTTCCAGTCATAGGTAACATCTTGCAGAAATTTCTTTCCAGTAGGGTCCATAACCACAATTTCAGTTGGCAATTCTTTTGTAACATCGACTTTAATAAGCATTCGAGCAAAGGATACTCGAGTCTGCTTAGTAGTGCACTCATCAGCAAATACAGGGGTCCCAATCACACTAGCAATTCTACTGAGAGAGTCAACTCCCCAACATGACATAGGCAACTTAGGAATTTGACCCACAATGGTATAACAGTAGGGAATTCTTCCGTGAAGTCAAAGTCAGGAGTCCATGGTTTTAGGATGATAGGCTTATTAGCAATTGAGTAAGGACCAGCACATAGTATTTCTCGAGCATCTGCAACAGTTTGAAATCTAATAATATAATAGCCTTCATCATGGTAGAACAAATCAGGCTCAACAACATGCGACCAGTGTAAATTGATGTATCGCTTTTTCGCATTATAACCCGGTCCATCCCCTAAGATATATGCAATCAACGCACACCTCCATTTGTTCTCTTCCTCTTCTGCCTCTAATTTGTCTAA
>NW_017691115.1:0-4864 GCF_001879085.1 Nicotiana attenuata
AGGCCCGTATGCCTGAAGTTACGCGAAAAACTTCAGCTAAAACATGCTGAAGTTCAGCAAATAGAGAACAAAAGTTCAGGTACTAAAATGCTCGAGTTCAGCAATTACAAACAAAAACTCCAGCCAACACTTGGTTCAGCATTTTTTGCTACTTCAGGCCCGTCTACTAGAATGTTGTTTGCGTGATTGCCTTTGCTATTTCAGGCCCGTATGCCTGAAGTTACGCGAAAAGTGGGTACGCTTGCAATTTTTTTTGCAAAACGGGTATAAGCTAAAAGGTGACCCAAAAAGTGGATATAGATGCAAATGCCCCGTCAAAGGCGCTAGCTACCCCGGCCATTGTTTTGGGCTTAATCATTCTTTTCCTTATTTTATTTTCTACGGCAAAACTTAATTAAAATTTTGTTTTGAATGGAAAAGACAAAACATTTACTTTTGTTAACATAGTGTGAGTTATTGAAATGAGGAAAACTATTAAATTAGAAAAAAGATATTTTTCTTTAGGTTAAAAGTAATTGTACCGTTAACCCTCTCTATAACAGTCTCGTTTGTTCCGATTCTTTTTGGCATTTATAGTGAATGAGTGTGATACACTTATAACGACATTTGATGTTTAAATATTTTTTGGCTGTTATAGATAAAAATTATCCAAAAATTAATTATTTTTCCTTTTTTAATGTTACATATAAAAGATAATAAAATTATTCAAATTTAAAATCTTAAAAGATATGCATATTTCACTAGTTAAATATTGAGAAAAGCTAATACATTATTAATAAATTCATAACTAAACGTATAAAGATATAAACTCTAAGGCAGACATTTTTAAGCTTCCTAGAAAAATAAATTATTTTAAGATTGATGGAAGAACTTTGTAATTGTTGCCAATGGCGGATCTAGAGCAATGGTTACGGGTTCCCGTGAACCCAGTAACTTTTGCATAGACCCTATATTTGTACTAAAAATTCATTAAAAGTATAAAAATATTTAGGTTGGAACCCAATTCGTTGGTCTAGTTATCATGTAGATTAACTTAAGATTGTTATAGGAACCAATAAGCTTAAAATTCTGGATCCTCCTCTGATTGCAGCTTGTTTCGTAGATTTCATTCTCGTACTAGTGATATAATGCTTGAATTGGCGAAGATTCGTGTCCATTGTTTCAGCAAAAAGGTATCCAATAGCTTTCCTTTGAAGACAGTCTAAGAGCTTAACGGTTAAATCTTATCTTATGCAAGAAAGAAATTTTGTTTAACTGAAAAGATTGTAAGCATATTTTTAGAATTACTATTAGTAATCCTAAAGATTCTATATGGTTGATATAGAAGGGTAATTTTACAAAGAGCATTCTGCTATAAATATGGTTGTTGTTATTATAGGTAAAAAGTTGTTATAGAGATGTAAAATTTAACTTAAAAATCAGTTCGAAGAAAAATTTGGCTTTTATAGTGAATGACTGTTATACATGAATACTGTTATAGAGAGGTCTGACTATATTACTCTCTCAACTTTATGCGAGTAACACAATGACCCATTTTTGCCTTTCTTTTTCCTATTTTCACCAAACGAATGAGGTATAATTTTAAAAAATTATGGGCAGAAAGAACGCGAGGAAAATGTGCTTTTACTTTCCTTAACAGTGGGTGACAGATCCAGAAATGTTACATCTAAGCATAATGTTTCATGCAAGAAATTGACTAGATCAAGACTAGCCTTTCAAGTGAGATTTTGATGGATCTTATAATAGTAAAATAATTGGGGATTTTATTAATAATGTTCAAATCCAGGTATTTTTAAAGATTTTATATACTGAAGGTGGCTTTTTAAGTAATCGGCAGATTCCTTGTTTTTTTTTTTTTTTTTTGTGGCCAGTGGTAAGTATATCTGTCCCAGTGGATATATAATTTATAATATCCCTATAATATTAAACCTAAAACCAATGTACGGATGGAATACATAATTAATCCAACCTATCCAAGAGAAGTGCTCCCTAACATTACCATTCAGCCATCCTTTATTTCATTCCACACGCAAAATACTTCTTTTATACGTTGTGCCCCATCCTAACACTGAATTCCAGCATAAGCCATATTCAATGTCATACTTAGATGTAATCAGTTTGGAGTTGTGGTTACCAGACTCTTTTACTCACTGACTTTTTCTATAGTAAAACACATGTAAACAATTTATTCAGATTTAGATTTTATTTCACATACTTTCTAATGTTTATTTTATGCAAGTTTCATGATATGGCCCATATCCTTTTAGAAAAAATATTTTTTCTCTACAAATTATTTCTTGACAAAAGATAAGTGGTATATATTATTCCCTCCGGTCCATAATAAGTGACTTTTTAGCCTTTGGCACACCTCTTAAGAAAATACAAACTCCTAGAGAAAAAAAGATGTATTTACTAAATTGTCCTTAATTAATTGTTACCTTGACACACTAGGATATGTAAATAAGAGCAAATTGTGGAGAAATAGAATTAAGGAATTTTTTCCTTCCTATACAATATTTGAAACTTATTTACTAAAATTATTCTAATTTTATATATTACCCGCCCTAAATAAGGATCTTACAAATTATATACATTCCATTATTAGTGCCTTAAATTAGGGAATTTTAGTTACACCCTTTTCGCATTTTCTCTCCTCTCCTCTCCTCTTTCCCTATTCTCTCTCTCACTATATATATACATAATCCATTACTAGTGCCTTAAATTAGGGGATTTAGTTACACCATTTTCCTTTTTTATTAAAGTGGAAAAATATTGAAAAAATTCCTCATTCCCTATGTTGTTTTTCAACTGCGTTTTTAAGAAATTCAATTGGTTTTCCATGGTTTTTGTAATCTCTTTGGACTGCTTTCAAGCAGATTTTTGCTGCTGTTGATGGGTAGTTTTGGGCTTGGTTTTAGGTGTAAACGTGTGCGATTTGTCGACTATTTTGCTGGGTTTAAAAGTAGTTTAAGTTGCTGATTTTTGTGGCTGAACACGTGAGTCGAAATTAAGCAAAATGTTCAATGCCTCCACCTTCCTCGATGTAGCGCCGGCAACAACATCAATAAAAATTCGACAGTGATAAATTAAAGATAAAATTTCCTACAAATTTGATACATCTAAAATAATATATAAATTAAAAATAAATTTTATACAACTAATTATATATTATACAACATATTTATAATTTATCTACTATTTTCATACATTTTTCTTACCCCAATTAAATACACCTACAACGTCATACAACTTAAATACAATTTTCATACAAAATTTATACAATATGACTTTTGTATCTGATTTGTATATATTTTGTCTGTGGTGTGTTCTTCTTCCTGTCTAAAACTCCAATCAAAACTTTCTCTCTTTGTACAATTTTGATACATATCAACAATTTATGTAAAAAGATAGTATTTATAACTTAAATACAAATTTCTTGCAACGATTCATACATTATACAACTATTTTTCAACTTTCATACAACATTCAAATAAAAAAAAATAACTACAACATAATACTAACTTAAATACAATTTACATACAACTATAATACAACTTTAATACAACTTCATAAGTATATTGTATGTCATGTTTTCTTCTTCTTCTTCTTCGATTTTCAATCTGAAATTCGGCTAAAATCAAGTCTAATCTTCACCAAACACCCTCAAAATTGAGATATGAACTCCAAAAAATATTCTCAATTATTTGCAACAATATCCAATCCAAACAAATAATAGTTTTTGAAAACACAAATTCGAATTCAAAGCTTCGAAACTTTTTAATGGCTGTTAATGGTGGAGAATGAAACATCTTCAAAATTTATTGATTGTCAATTTTAATTCGAACATCAATTGTGCAACATGAAAGGGATTTGCTAAGTTAAAACGATTGAAATCCATTGATGAATTCCATTAAAACTCTATACAACAAGAAAGCATAAAAAACAGAGAACATTAAAGGAAGAAAAATTGGGGAATATATATATATATATATATATAGAGAGAGAGAGAGAGAGAGAGAGAGAGAGGCAAGTATAAAGGAATAAGAAAATAACTGATATTCTTTGTTCAATTCCTATTATAAAGGGATACTCTTTTAAAACTTATTTGTATATAATTGGCAAATTGTATATGACCATGTAATTAAGTTAAAGCTTGATTAGGGAGGGTAATAAAGTTTCATATGTAGTATAAGAAGGTAAAAATCCCTAAAATTAATTCCTTCTTGATTATGTAAAATGATACTTATTTTGAACCAAAATAAAAAGGTCAAAAAGTCACTTATTATGGACCGGAGGGAGTATTAAAAGATCGTACGTAGTTACGTACTTCAATAATAGTTGGAAGCAATAAGTTGACTAGAAACATAATTACATAAACATATCTTTTAGTGTTATAAAACAATAAAAGAAGAAGAAGAGTATTGCAGAGAAAAGTAGAGGGAGAGAATTCTTATTGATTTGTGATGAATTACAATGGAATAGAACCCTCTATTTATAGGAGAGAGTGACTTAGCCACCAAGTAATAAACCCTAGAATATCTCTAAATATAGACATTCACCATAAATAAAATTCTATTTATAACACTCCCCCTTGAATGTCTATTCAACAGATAATGTGCCTCGTTAAAACCTTAACTAAAATAAAACCCAGTGGGAAAAAAATTCTAGAGAAGAAAAAAGAGTACACATATCTAATAATACGCCTTTTTGGTTGCCTCGTTAAAAACCTTGCAAGGAAAACCCAGTGGGACAAAACCTTGTAAGGCAAAAAGAGTACAATGCGTATTAACTCCCCCTGATGAGAGCATCAATTCACATCCTTAAGCATTTGCATTCCAATCTTGTGCACCATCTTCAAAAGATC
>NW_017691115.1:4972-5628 GCF_001879085.1 Nicotiana attenuata
TTCTTCTTCTTCTTCTTCTTCTTCTTCTTCTTCTTCTTCTTCTTCTTCTTCTTCTTCTTTTCTCTCTCAAACACATGAGACTCTGTGTAAGTATAATTGATTGAATATGAAATACACAGTGATTTAGCACTAAGGTATGAATTTTGCGTTAAGTACATCTGAAATTTCATTCCCCCAAAAAAAGAATTAAAGATAGTTCTTCTTAATGCTGAATTTCCTGATAATTCCATTATAGCAACTGGATCATAATGACAACTTGTCATTGTTGTTTTAGAACTTCAGCTCTAAGAATGCTGAAGTTCAGCAAATATAAACAAAAACTTCCTAGAATGCTGAAGTTCAACAAATACAAAACAAACTTCAGCCCTGAAGTTCATCACAAACATAACAAAGCTTCAGTTAAAACATGCTGAAGTTCGCAAATATAGAACAAAGCATCAGCTAAAACATGCTGAAGTTCAGCAAATAGAGAACAAAACATCAGCTAATAGAATGCTTAAGTTCAGCAATTACAAACAAAAACTTCAGCCAACACTTGGTTCAATAATTTTTGCTACTTTAGGCCCGTATGCCTGAAGTTACGCGAAAAACTTCAGCTAAAACATGCTGAAGTTCAGCAAATAGAGAACAAAAGTTCAGGTACTAAAATGCTCGAG
>NW_017691116.1:0-274 GCF_001879085.1 Nicotiana attenuata
TCAACTAGGGAGTGCGACCCTATGTTTAAAAGTCATCAGGTTATGCTTGCATCAACTAGGGAGTGCGACCCTATGTTGGAAAGTCATCGAGTTATGCTGACATCAACTAGGGAGTGGGACTCTATGCTGGAAAGTCATCAGGTTATGCTGGCATCAACTAGGGAGTGCGACTCTATGCTGGAAAATCATCGAGTTATGCTAGCATCAACTAGGGAGTGGGACTCTATGCTGGAAAGTCATCATGTTATGCTGGCATCAACTCGGGAGTGCGACC
>NW_017691116.1:5291-5628 GCF_001879085.1 Nicotiana attenuata
GTTATGCTGGCATCAACTAGGGAGTGGGACCCTATGCTGGAAAGTCATCAGGTTATGCTGGCATCAACTAGGGAGTGGGACCCTATGTTGAAAAGTCATCAGGTTAGGCTTGCATCAACTAGGGAGTGGGACCCTATGTTGAAAAGTCATCAGGTTACGCTTGCATCAACTAGGGAGTGCGACCCTATGTTGGAAAGTCATCGAGTTATGCTGGCATCAACGAGGGAGTAGGACTCTATGCTGGAAAGTCATCAGGTTATGCTGGCATCAACTAGGGAGTGGGACCCTATGTTGAAAGTCATCAGGTTATGCTTAGCAGTCAACTAGGGACGTGCGA
>NW_017691117.1:0-631 GCF_001879085.1 Nicotiana attenuata
CTCTACTCTGTTCCTTTTGTCTTGTTTACTTCCTCTTCCTGAGTCTGTTTGGTCAAAACAAGTGAGAAATGACTTCAAAATTTGCCACCAGCTTTCCAATTGCGCAAAACGGGATCTGGTTAGCACATCAAAGCGTCATAAGTCCAAAAAGAATAACAAGCGCACTGAGCTGGTAACAATCAACATGCTTTGCGATTCGTGTGAAATATAAAGGCTTGGTATATATCAATTCATGGACAATGCAACAGAAGGAGGACTAGGGGGAACAAGTCAAAGGTATTTTCTGTGATAAGATTGACAAAAAGGGTGATAAACCAGTGACAAGCAAGATCTTCCAAGAAGAAATCGAAGTTATCATGGCTAGCGATGGAGCAACAGACCTCAAGGCCAGGGCCCGTGATTTAAGTCAAGAAGGAACAACATATGCACCGATTGGGTGGCATTTGACGTGCTTTGAGATTCATGTGAAACACAAAGGTTTGGTAAATGTTGGTTTATGTAGCAATGCAACAGATAGTGGACATTGGGTTTGAACGGAGAAGAGGTATTTTACTGTGATAAGATTGACAAGAAGGTGGTTAACCAATGACAGAAAGATCTCAAGCAGAAATCAAAGTATCATGGCAAGTGA
>NW_017691117.1:4933-5628 GCF_001879085.1 Nicotiana attenuata
AGGATACGTAAGCAGACCTCAACGGTTACGGTACCCAATCAAAATAAAAATCCAAAAATTCCCCAAGCAAAGAAACTGGGGACAGAAGTTTAGGTACGTTAATAAGAAAATCTAAATTACTGAAAGTTGTAATTTTGAACCCATCTGAATTGTTTTTGAGCCTTTTGATATCCTTTCTTTCTAGCCCTGTCCAAAACCCACATTACGGTCTAAAGAAAGACCTTCCGATCAGTCTTCGAGAGATGCCAAGGCGAGCAAGTAGAGGTGAATCATATCAGGGGCAACACTCCGGTCCAAACAAGGGAAATGAAAAATGAGAGTGTCTTATTGGTGAAAACCTTCACGGGCACCATAAGGCGACGGTGAGTTGAGAGAAAGACCAAAATGAGATAGGCTTGATAGTGAAAACCCTTCGGGCACTACAAGTCGAATAAGGATTGTGAATCAGATTGGATAAGCGGAGCATTGAAGCCCAGTTTCACGGAAAAAAGGTACAACAAGAGCTGAACATCAGATTTGCTTAACGGAATAGGCCGCGGGTGCATTTCATGGTCATTAGAGTTGGTATCCACATCCGATAGGTTTCTACTTTGTAGTTTTCTTGTTAGGAATCATCTCTTTCCATTGTCCTCTACTCTGTTCCTTTTGTCTTGTTTACTTCCTCTTCCTGAGTCTGTTTGGTCAAAACAAGTGAG
>NW_017691118.1:0-528 GCF_001879085.1 Nicotiana attenuata
CATAACGTCGGGAGAGAGTGCATTAGTTTAGGTAATTGTTGAACAACACCACTACCTAAAGTATATGGAGGGATACAATAACCAAGTTAGGTTTAAAGGTGGTAGTTAGGGATACGAAGCCTTGGGTGCGATCTGAAGTGAGCTGTATTAAAAGCCAGCTAGCGTAGCTCGGGAGAGTGCGTCTAGTAAATTGTCGTAATTACTCGGGAGAGATTTACGGTAATAAGAGTGCTCATGATCGGTAGAGAATACTTAGGCGAAATTATAGAAGACGTAGCAGGAAGGATTCCGACAATAGGGGAAATCATAACTCTAGACCTCCTTAATCTTTTCTCTAACCCTCAATATCTTTAGTTGTTAATTTACTATTTTAATTTGTTAGTTAAGTAGTTAAACACAAGAATCTTAATATCTATAAGTTAGGAATTGTTCAAGCTTGTCTTCTTGGTGATAGTGAACAACTGTAGCTAAAACTTAGTTCTCTGTGGGATTCGACTCCGGACTTGTAAACCGGATTATATTTGCAAC
>NW_017691118.1:5174-5627 GCF_001879085.1 Nicotiana attenuata
CGTAGTTAATTAGTAGGTAGGTAGTAGGTTTGGAGGGTTTAGGTTCCCGACCGGGGACGGTGCGTTTATGATTCATGTTTGCCGGAGGGGCTGTGTACGAGTGAGTTTTGGCCCAAGTGGCTGTTTATGCTTTTCATCACTTTCGCTTTCTTTTGCATTGAGCGTCTGTTGAGAACTGTTGAAAAATATCTTCAAATGATTTTTACTGAAAACTAGATTTTAAACGAGATGATTTGACTCACACCCTGAATTGAAAGCATGTTGTAATTACTGAGATTTCATAATGTGGACTTTATGTGTTTTACTGCTCGTCACTACTGGTCAGTCTTTATTTAGTTTTATTACTTACTGAGTTGGCGTACTCACATTACTCCCTGCACCTTGTGTGCAGATCCAAGGGTAGCTGGACGTGCTAGCGGGTGTTGATTTCATCCGTCGCGGATCTGTTGGAGT
>NW_017691120.1:0-686 GCF_001879085.1 Nicotiana attenuata
CTCCCTAGTTGATGCCTGCATTACCTGATGACTTTCCAGCATAGGGTCCCACTCCCTAGTTGATGCCAGCATAACCTGATAACTTTTCAACAAAGGGTCGCACTCCCTAATTGATGCAAGCATAACCTGATGATTTTCCAATATTGGGTCCCACTTCCTAGTTGATGCCAGCATAACCTAATGACTTTCTTACACAGGGTCCCACTCCCGAGTAGATGCCAGCATAACCTGATGACTTTCCAGTATAGGGTCTCATTCCCTAGTTGATGCCAGCATAACCTGATGACTTTCCAACATAGGGTCGCAATCCCTAGTTGATGCCAGCATACTCGATGACTTTCCAACATAGGGTCCCACTCCCTAGTTGATGCAAGCATAACCAGATGATTTTCCAACATAGGTTCCCACTCCTTTATTGATGCCAGCATAAACAGATGAATTTCCAACATAGGGTCCCACTCCCTAGTTGATGCCAGCATAACCTGATGACTTTCAAGCAAAGGGTCCCACTCCCTATATGATGCAAGCTTAACCTGATGACTTTCTAACATATGGTCCCACACACTAGTTGATGCCAGCATTCCCTGATGACTTTTCAATATAGGGTCGCACTCAATAGTTGATGCCAGCATATCCTGATGACTTTCCAACATAGGCTCTCACTCCCTAGTTGATGCCAGCATAAC
>NW_017691120.1:4865-5627 GCF_001879085.1 Nicotiana attenuata
ACATAGGGTCCCACTCCCTAGTTGATGCCAGTATAAACTAATGATATTCCAGCATAGGGTCCCACTCCCTAGTTGATGCCAGCATAACCTGATGACTTTCCAACATAGGGTCCCACACCCTAGTTCATGCCATCATAACCTGATGACTTTCCAACATAGGGTCCCACTCCCTAGTTGCTGCCAGTATAACCTGATGACATTCCGGCATATGGTCCTACTCCCTAGTTAACGCCAGCATAACCTGATGACTTTCCAACATAGGGTCCCACTCCTTAGTTGATGCCAGTATAAACTAATGATATTCCAGCATAGGGTCGCACTCCCTAGTTGGTGCCAGCATAACCTGATGACTTTCCAGCATACGGTCCCACTCTCTAGTTAATGCCAGATGAACCTGATGACTTCCAACATAAGGTCCCACACCCTAGTAGATGCCAGCATAACCTGATGACTTTCGAACATAGGGTCCAACTCCCTAGTTGGTGCCAGCATAACCCGATGACTTTCAAACATAGGGTCGCACTCCCTAGTTGATGCAAGCATAACGTAATGATTATCCAACATAGGTTCCCACTCCCTAGTTAATGCCAGGATAAACTGATGACTTTCCAACATAGGGTCCCACATTCTTGTTGATGCCAGCATAACATGATGACTTTCCTGCATAGGGTCCCACTCCCTAGTTGATGCCTGCATTACCTGATGACTTTCCAGCATAGGGTCCCACTCCCTAGTTGATGCCAGCATAACCTGATAACTTTT
>NW_017691121.1:0-4519 GCF_001879085.1 Nicotiana attenuata
TGGAATGTCTTTGGCCTACAATGTGTAATTGCAAGGCTATGTCCTTCAGTATTTCTATAAGAGGCTTCTGAATTTTTCTGAATCTTCTGCTGTTCCTTTCCATCCAGATGTGATAAACTGTAGCTGCAAATGAAAAGCATAGATAGCATATCTGGGCTGCTTACTCCTTGTCATGCTTGCCAGTTCAGTAACTTCTTCATTCCATGACTTCACTTATCGCTGCTTTCCTGTCCATAATAGTAGCTTCTGCCAAATGGTCTTGGAATACTGGCATTCAAAGAACAGCCGTACGTAGCTACTAGTTATGCTTATGTTCGGGTAGTTTTAGGTTTACATCATGCCTTGCTAATATTGTTGTTAATTTATGTTTATTGTTTGTCTTGAGATGAAGTGAGATTGAGTTAGCTTATCAAATGTTTTGAAATGAGTTGAAATTGAGGAAAAGTTGGGAACTTAAAGGTTTTCATTTGAAATTCGTAATTTAAAAAGAATTGAGGAATACTTTCACAACTTAAGAAATCTGTGTGTAACCGCGTCGCATGTATGTTTCGCGAGCGGGGGAAACTTCCTTACAAGGTTCATGTCGAATTGTCTTTATTTTTAAAAGAATTAAGAAAAGGATTATGATTTATTAATAAATCTATATTTGACCGCGTCACATGTATGATTCGCGATCGGAGTAATTCCTTAAATTTATATTTGACCGCGTCGCACGTATGATTCGCGAACGGGGTATTTCCTTCTATTACTCTCATGGGGAGCGGGGCCGATCGCCTCGGGCAGGGTTAGTAGATGCATCTATGATTCGTATCGTTTCGACCCCTCGGGCACTGCACAATTTACTTTTACGTTGGATCGAGCCGTATGCCTCGGGCATTCCCCTATATATATATATATATATATATATATATTATCCTCATGGAAGCGTGCATAATATTTGGCAGGAAGCCAGTATATCTGAGGGAATTTTCCTGATTTAAATTATGACAACTTCCTTGATGAATTCCACTATATCCATACATATGCTCCGGTTACGGAGGGAACTTGCTAGTTGAGAGCTTAAGTAGATTGTCAAGAGGGAAATTGTACCACGTATTTTATACATGTTTATTTCATATATTTACTCTGTTTCATATTTTTTTTTACTGTACCTGATATTATTGGACACTGGTAAGTGTCGAAGTCGACCTCTCGTCACTACTTCTTCGAGGTTAGACTGCATACTTACTGGGTATGCGTTGTTTTCGTACTCATACTACACTTGTTGTGCATTTTTGTTGCACATGCACATGTATGTCCAATGGCCTAGTGGGCGCAGCTGTATGGTTGATATGGAGACTTAGATGAGCTGCATCTCTCGAGACGACCCGCAACCAGCAGAGTCTCCTTTAGAGTATTGTTTTTTCTTTGTATTTCGGACAGTTATTGTACTTCATTTTAATTCCTAGTGATTGCTCATGCACTCGTGACACCGGGTTCTGGGGTGATTATGGAATATTCGGTGTTGAAATCGGAAAACATTATTATTTATGTTGTAAAGTTCATCTATTAATAGTGGAATTGAAGAAAACTTAATGATTTCAAAATATAAAAAGAGAATTTAATTAACTAATTGGTGTTGGCTAGCCTGACAGTGGTGTCCGGCGCCTTCACGACCCTTAATGGATTTTGGATCGTGACAACATGGTATCGTAGCACTAGTTTCACGTAGGTCTCACGAGTCATGAGCGAGTCTAGTAGAGTCTTGCGGATTGGTACGAAGACGTCTGTACTTATCTTCGAGAGGCTACAGAGCTGTTAAGAGCACTTTCCTTCTTGATTCCTCATCGTGCAATTTGATTCCTTTGAGGCTTATGCCTTTGTTTCTTTACTATTCAATCTTGTGCGACGCGAACCGCTAGTTATTAATTGGGAATTGAGGAATTGTAATAGTACTACAAATGTGGTGCAGGATGTTTCACCCTGCGTGTTTGATTGGGCTATTATCGTCGCCTTGCGGAAGGCTGTTCCAACGTCTCAGCTCAGTATCAGTATTACCTAAAGTTTTGAGATTTGACATTGATTGTTATGATAATTCGTGCGTTGCTATCGCACAGTGTGGCGTAATGGTAGGATGCTTGTCTATGCGTCGAAGCAGTGAATGACTTGGAAGGATATTTACTCAGTGCAAGATTTAGAGATTCAGTATTTTATTTCCGACGGAGGAAAAGGCAATCGGACTACAAATGTTCAGGTTTTGGGTGATGAATAATGAGACTTGGTATTTCTGAGCGTGGTAGAATTTTCATCTCTGATGCGGTGTCATTGACCTTGTTGAATACGTTAAGTTCACCAGTTTTGTGGTTTTCTTCAGTTCGCCTTTAGGGCAGGGTAGCGTAAATTTGTGCTGGAGAAACGGCTATCAGAGATTGCGGTGTTTCAAGATTGAATCAGTGTTTTTGGTGTCGATGTCTGGAGAAAGGTGATCTTCGGAAAGGTTTACAGTTAGTAACGATCTATTGGTTCAAGTGCTACAGAGATATATTTTGATTTGAGGCAACGACTGGGCAGCGAAGGATGAGGAAGGGCGTGTGGGAGGTGCCTTGTGGTGGTTAAACTCCTAGAAGGCCAAGTGTGAGAAATAGGGACCGAGTAGTTGCTTAAAGGAGTGAGTCAGAACAAAGTGGGATAGTCCCACCACCTATGATTTGGGTTGCACGGATATCTACTTGTGAAGTTTCTGGTTATCGGTGTATTGGTGGATTATTACAGCTAAGGGAAGCGAACATAAGTGGTAACTTAAGCAAAGGATTTGATAAATGTGTGCTATAATTGGCCTTATTGACTCATGTTTAGGCTTGGGAAGATTCAGGATTTATGCTTCGTACAAAGGTGATTTTGCATGGAAAGTGATTCAGTCAGGTACTTCATCGAGAAGGTGTTCATGTGCTAGATGAGCCTTGGAGTCGATTATATTTGGGACCGAGTCAGAGTGGGTGACTCTCAGCCACGATCCTAGTGGATTCAAAGGGTAAAGTGTGGTGCCTAAGGATTTCGAGTCCATAGTATTGTTGAGTATCGAGCTTTTGCAGTGGATTCTGAAAAGGGGCTTGGAGTGTTCTATGTTATCTTCGGTCTGCGGTGTAGCATTGGGGTAATGGAAGAAAATAACTTCGGACTCATAGAGGAAGTATCTGAGTGGGTGTACCAGTTAGCAACGGTTGAATTGGCATGAAGGTGGTAGTGATCGGTTCCTTCAACATGTTAAGTCATACATGTGAATTGTGGCGGTGTGTGCGAGGCTTGCCGACCGTTGTAATTGATCTTATTTGGAAGCATTCGAATATTATGGCCCGTTATGTGTAGACAGATCCCGGAAGGAGTATGGTGGTTTAGGCCACTACTCGAGGTGTGTATTTTCTGTGGTTATGGGAATTTGGCTGCGTGTTGCAATGGTCCTCTTGAAATGAGCTAAGTAAAAGGTTTCGATATGATGAAGTGTTTACCCTATTAGTGGTTCCGGAGTTAAGATGAAATTCTTGAACTCTTGTGCATTGGCATGATTAAATGCATCGAGTAGCATGGGATTTGGAAGTTGAGGATCAAGGTTGCAGTTTGGTGTTGACAAGAATCTCACCAGCTCGGACAAGCAGGGAAAAGGGATTCAGACGATTAGAGTGAGCGGGTATTGTCTCCAGCGTCACTTGAGATCGGTGTCATGTGTCAGAGGCTTTGTGTATTGATTTACGGATGCTTGATTCGTTTTACAAAATTTGTATGGCCGGTGGTATGGAGGTGCAGGCTTGTTAACCGGCGCATAAGGTCATGGGAGCGTATCCCACGGGAAGGCTGTATCAGTGTGACATGTAGTCACTTGATTGAGTGAAGGATTGAAACCAAGTATGGAGATTGTGGTGCTATCGTTCATGTGAGAATATATGCCTGAAAAGCGCTCCATCCATTTGGTTGTGGACTCTGGAAGTGTGTTTCGGATTTGACTGTTGTCCTGGTGTGTCATGGTAAAGAGGGTTATTTTTAATCCTTGAAAGGTTATTAGACCGGTTCTATACGAACAGAATCGGCTTGAGGTCCGTGGATGGATCTAGATATGAATGTGGGCTCTATATCGGGCCGGAAGTGTTTATTTCAACATAGCGCTCCTTGTAGGGGAGTATTCGGACGTTGGATGTTATTTTACTGCCGGCTATTTCATGTAATACTATATTATGCCGTGTGAGTTGTGGAACAACTTGGCGATTTCATATGTGTTGAGGTTCTGCGTAGCAATGGTGTATGTGAGCAGGATGGTTCTCGAGATTCAGATCATATATCACACCTTAGTTGTGCTTGAGTTTTGTAGTGTGTGGCTCTATCTGTCTCTCCAGGGATGGTATTATGCACTTGGCGTGCTTGTGGCCGATATTCGGACATTTTGCAGGTATGAGTATTTTAGCTCGATAAGTAATTCCTTATAGATTATTATGTATGAATCAGGTGGCACGCTGCCACGGATGTGTTGTATGGATCGGGTTGCACGCCG
>NW_017691121.1:5230-5626 GCF_001879085.1 Nicotiana attenuata
TTGTTTATTTGATATGTCATGTATACTATTTATTTACTAGAAGTCTTTTAGAATAGTAGAAACGATGACAACTATACTCCCACACAGAATTATTTGTCTAATATGAACATATTTTTACATGATTTGATTCTCATAATGTTCAATTTTAACAAATTAAATGGGGAAACTTTTTATTATAGAAATTATCTTTCTCCTGAAAAAAAAAGTCCAATAATTTGAGTAGACTATACAATTTAGTTTATCAATGTTGTTTCTTGTTTTATGTTCCCTTGTAATTCTCAATTTAATTAAATTAAATTATTTAACGTAGTTTATCATGTCGGTTCACTTTTTTATAAATGTTGACGCAATTGCACATTTATAAAAAAGTGAACCGACATGATAAACTACGTTAAA
>NW_017691122.1:0-2196 GCF_001879085.1 Nicotiana attenuata
ATATATGTTTCAACACAGAAACGTTAGTATTAAATTTCAAAGTGTGAACATTTTAATACTTTACAATAATAGTGTTCCTACGAATTGTCATGTATTGTAATATTAATCTTTGTAATTGTGATAAAAATTTAGTTGTAAAATATTATATTAATGTAGAGAAAGAAAGGATGATGGCAAAACAATTACTTAATTTGAGTGAATCTAAAATATTTACTTTGTATTTTATTTTTGTTTTGAAATTGAACAAACGGAAGTCAAAGCGCGAAGCGAAACGCATTCACAGACTAATCTTACTTTTCCTTTTCTTTTTAAAAATTGTAAACTACTTTTCCTAATTTTCAAATATGTTCTATTACACATAATTCAAATAAGGAAGATTTTGGTACACAAAAAATTGAAGTCCTAAATATTAGGACAATAATTAAAAGACTATTCCTAAATGTTAGGAAAATAATTAAAATAACTATTTTGTCCCGTGTAAATATTTTTTCAAAGAATAAAAAATGCGAACGATATTTTGCTAAGAGCTTTCGTGCTTTTAATATAACTAGCTTTAATGTACGTGCATTGCACGTGTCTTTCGTGTAATCAATATAGAATACATACAAAATAATAAATTGGTGCATACATTGAAACAATAGCTAAATTTTAGTATCTTCTATAGATGCAAAGATGATGAATTTAGTTGAATTAGTTATTTAATATTTGTAACTATAAATATTATATTATAGTTACGAGATATAAATACGTATGTTGTTGTATCTCGCCTAATTTCTCTTTAGAATACAAGTAATATATATTTGGACTATCAATTGACCAATGACACTAATAGCTTGTTTGGCCAAACTTCTAAAATCGGCTTATTTTGAAAGGTGTTTTTCGCAAAAATACTTTTTTAACAAGTACTTTTGGTGAGAACCAACTTGTGTTTGGTTATTAATTTGAAAAGCACTTTTGAGCAATAATTAGTATTGACTTTGCTTTTAAAAAGTGCTTTAAGTGTATTTTTTTTCAAAAATATTTTTTGAAAAATACTTTTAGGGAGAAGCTATTTTTTCTGCTTCTCGAAAATTCTTCTGCTCCTACACAAAAATACTTTTTTTCCTTCTAAAAGCTTAGCAAAACACCTTAACCTATAATACTTTTGGTATAAAAAAAAAAGCTTTTGGCCAAAAAGAAGCTTGGTCAAACAAGCTATAAGTATTTATATTGCATCAGAATTTGTATAATGGTTATTTCATCAAAATATTATAAAACTTAATTACTGAATATATTTATCTAATTGTTTATCCTGTAGTGCGCTTCTACATTCCCAAATATATATTTTTTGAAATTCTAATCTATTAAATAATGCATTTTTTTTTTTTGTAAAACTCCAGTCACTGAATTAGGCCGGTCTTGAGGAAGCTGTTTTTTAAAAAAAATTCTAGATCTTTATCCAATCATATTATAAGTAGTTATTATTTTTCATGATATGTTAAAAGGCTTGTAAAACTAAATAATAATTTAATGTTTTGAAACAAATTATGTAGAAAAATGATGCTAAGCTATTTTTATAATAAAAGAGATTAAAAGTTTAAAAACTTGCTCGACATAGAAAAAAATACATTGTATATATTAGAGAATTACATATTTAAAGATTGTTTTTTCTAATTTAGAGGAAGGTTCAATAAACATTATGTATTATGACTATAGAATATAAGTATAATTAATTTTTCATTTCCATGATGAATAATAAATAAATCCGATTTATTTTGTCAAGATTCTAAACTAAATATTTTATGTAGGAAATAGTTAAAGCTACTTTTTATAAAATAAGAAATTAAATGTTAAAAACATGTTCTGATATTTTTTCTCGGGTAGAGTCTTGTTCTTAATTTTTTCTTTAATATTTATAAGTCTTTTTTTTACAAGGTAATGGAAAAAAAAATTGTAACCTAGATACATAGGATTCGTTCTTTCCAACTGTGACGAACCAAAGGGTCATCACCGGATTTCTCTCTTTTCCGTGCTTCCGAGGCCTTAAAAACCTCGCTTTTAGTTGCCTCGGTTTGCGTGCGCAGTCCGAGCGCGAAGCCGGAAAGTTTTTATGTTGAAATATGTGAACTTTGTGAAAAATTTGAAGAATTTTGATATTAATATTGCTAAAGTTGACTTTGGTCAACATTTTTGGTAAACGGACCCGGACCCGTGATT
>NW_017691122.1:4762-5626 GCF_001879085.1 Nicotiana attenuata
CATACCTTCAGCAAGGAGGTCATGTACAATGACTTGTAGTTCTTGGACTTGAGTTATGACCGACCTAGTGTCAATCATCTTGAAATCCAAGAACCTTGCAGTCACGAACTTCTTAAGTCCGACATCCTCAGCTTGTACTTCTTCTCAAGCGCATTCCATAACGCTTTTGAAGTTTCCATGACACTATAGACATTGTACAAGCCATCTTCCAAACAACTCAAAATGTAATTTTTGCACAGGAAATCAGAATGTTTCCATGCTTCAGTTACAACAAGTCGTTCATCATCCGGAGTATTTTCAGCCATGACCGGAGGATCCTCCTTGATGAAATGTTGCAAACTCAACGTAGTAAGATAGAAGAGCATCTTCATTTGCCAGCGTTTGAAGTCAATACCGGAAAACTTTCCGGGTTTTTCTGCCGGTGCCATAGCATGAGCAGGAGTAGAACGGCTTGACGAGGCAGCAGCACTCGTAACAGTAGCACCCGTTCCCGCAACACTTCCATTAGTTTGGTTTTCATTCGTCATATTTCTGTAAAGTTGAAAACAATACAGAACTTTGTTCAATCAGTGAAGTTTTGATATCTTCAAACTGAATACCAAACCAAACATACAACACGTAACAATGGTGAAGTTTTTATATACTTCAAACCCGTACGTTTATTATTTCGGCAAAGTTTTTATGTACCGGACAGAAAGAATTATTGGAGTAGAAAGCAACAAGGCTTTAGTCTCCAAAACAGTATACAAAATATGAATAACAGTTTAATATATGTTTCAACACAGAAACGTTAGTATTAAATTTCAAAGTGTGAACATTTTAATACTTTACAATAATAGTGTTCCTACGAATTGTCATGTATTG
>NW_017691123.1:0-684 GCF_001879085.1 Nicotiana attenuata
CTGTCGGCTGAAACATCACCATTTACGTTTTTACATCGGCTGAAATACCGCCAAACCTTGCATTTCATGGGTTGGAATATCGCCAAATTGTCCAAAGGTGTCATCGTTCGGAGGCATCATCTTCATAGCCCGAGAACACCATGCCATGGCCCGAGGACCCCACTTTATATCTTGCACATCATTATTCAAAGGCATCATGGTTTGGAGGCACCATCATCATGGCCCGAGAACATCATTTCATAGCCTGCGAATCCTTTAATTTTGCGCTTCATGGCCCAGGACATCATGGTCCGAGGACGTCATCCTAACCGTCCGAGGACAACATTCATGGTCCGACGGGAACTTGCATCATGTTTTAGTTTATGCACAATATACGCCTATATTGCTCACTTGCAGGTACACCGGCTAACAATGGCCGTCTCAGCAGGAGCGGTCCTGCTCCGGTTCTCGCAGCTGATCAGCTTCCCAAATACCTCTTGCCTCTCCAAAAGCACCGCGTCCGTCCTTTCGAATCTCAATCGGCATGTTCCGTCAATGGTTCCTGAACTACATACGGCCTGATTCCTGTAAAACCAGGGATATGTAGGCAGCTCAGAAACCACAGCTCGGTCAAATTCTTTGAAAATCGCCACTTCCGGTCAAAGTTGGCCATCATATCTTTACCCGACAACTCTTTCATCCTTC
>NW_017691123.1:5135-5626 GCF_001879085.1 Nicotiana attenuata
TACGGGGTAACGTAGTACGATAGCGATAGGCGAACGATACCATTACCGCGCTCCATACCTTAACGGGTCGGGAAAGGGTAGCGATGGAGATGATGATTACACGATAACACTATGCGTACAATTGAGTACCAGTGTTGTGCGAATGATCCATGTAATATATAAACCTAGGACCCCCCTCCCTCTTTATTAGTTTAACAGTTTTCTGAATCTTAAAAAGCTGTTGCACTTTCGACTTCTGTTTTTTACCTAATTTTCAGATTGTTCGCACTAAGTACTTGACTTCTTCCTACTTGCACTTTAAACTAAACTGCTCCTTCCCTAAAATTCAGCACTTTTTTTTTAACCTTTTGTGCTCCTTATTTGTAATAGTTTTCTCGTATTTGCAATGCTTGCTTGTTTACTTGTTTGTTTGCATTCAAAGTCACAATATAGCATGGCTGGGAACCACACTAGTGGATCTTGAGGGATGCCTAACACCTTCCCCTCGAGAT
>NW_017691124.1:0-1094 GCF_001879085.1 Nicotiana attenuata
TAGGGGAGCCACTCCCTAGTTGATGCCAGCATAACCTGGTGCCAACATAACTTGATGCCAACATAGTGTCTCCACTCCCTAGTTGATGCCAGCATAACCTGATGCCAACATAGGGTCACCACTCCCTAGTTGATGCCGATATAGGGTCTCCACTCCCTAGTTGATGCTAGCATAACCTGATGCCAGCATAACCTGATGCCAACATAGGGTCTCCACTCCCTAGTTGATGCCAGCATAACCTGATCCTAACATAGGGTCACCACTCCCTAGTTGATGGCAACATAGGGTCTCTACTCCTTAGTTGATGCCAGCATAACCTGATGCCAACATAACTTGATGCCAACATAGGGTCACCATTCCCTAGTTGATGATTTTCCAACAATAACGTCTCCACTCCCTAGTTGATTTCATTTTTTTTAGATATAGGGTCTCCACTCCCTAATCTCTTTTTCTTAAGGATACACAGTCCTAATTTTTATTGCTTTCAATAATGAGGTAGTATTGAGTTTTGGTTACAACTAACTCACGAGATTTTCCTAGTGAAAACTGGGGCAGAAAAATTCCGTTCGTTTGTTTGTTTTGGTGTCTGAGCAGGTTATACCTCGAGACACAGGATTCGAGATGACCAAAAGAAGAAGTCTCATTTCGGAATAAAGAAAACGAAGAAAGAAAAAGAAGTGAACTCAAAGTGTAGAAGCGGAGAAAAGATGTGGACTGCTCAAGACATGATTAAAGTCACAAGATTTGCATGTCCTGCCTTGAACCTAAAAGTTGAAAGAGAATGAGCCAACACTTGCAGCTAACAAGCATCAAGAATCAGATCAGAGTCTGCAAGAAGAACCAATCAAGACTCAAGATCAAGCTTCAGAAGATTTATAGATAGGAATCTTGTAACTTGTAGCTGGTAGGTTTAGCTAGTTTAGTTTTTCATTTTGATTTTGGTGTAATAAGAAGCTCAACAAGCAGTAACAGCTGCAACAACAGTGAAATCAGAGTTTTCCGGTAGTCCCAGCTACCAAAATTTCCAGAACTACACTAACCTGATTCCTTTTAGCCAAGGATATGTAGGCAACCTCCGAAGCAAGGTTCGGTCA
>NW_017691124.1:5098-5626 GCF_001879085.1 Nicotiana attenuata
TGCCAACATAGGGTCTCCACTCCCTAGTTGATGCCAGCATAACCTGATGCCAACATAGGGTCACCACTCCCTAGTTGATGCCAACATAGGGTCTCCACTCCCTAGTTGATGCCACCATAACCTGATGCCAGCAAAACCTGATGCCAATTTAGGGTCACCACTCCCTAGTTGATGCCAACATAGGGTCTCCACTCCCTAGTTGATGCCAGCATAACCTGATGCCAGCATAACTCGATGCCAACATAGGGTCTTCACTCCCTAGTTAATGCCAACATAGGGTCTCCACTCCTTAGTTGATGCCAGCATAACCTGATGCCAATATAGGGTCACCACTCGCTAGTTGATGCCAACATAGGGTCTCCACTCCCTAATTGATGCCAGTATAACCTGATGCCAACATAGGGTCTCCACTCCCTAGTTGATGCCAGCATAACCTGATGCCAGCATAACCTGATGCCAACATAGGGTAACCACTCCTTAGTTGATGCCAACATAGGGGTAGCCATCCCTAAGTTGATGCCTAGCATA
>NW_017691125.1:0-788 GCF_001879085.1 Nicotiana attenuata
GGGAGAAGGTGTTAGGCATTCCCGAATTCCGTGGTTCTAGCACGGTCGCTCAACTGTCATATTTGGCTTATTTACTTGATTTTAGTACATGTTTTAACCCAGATGCTTTTAACTTTGAACCGCTTTTATTATTATTATTTTGAGAGAATTACAACGTCGTGAAAACATGTCTCGAATCGCGTCACATAAATGCACCCGCAATTTTTGACATGTTTCGACTTCGTTGAGATTTGGATTTGGGTCACATAAATGTACACCCGTATTTAAGAAAGTAAGATTATTAAAAACGCGCCTAAAGTGACTAACGCGTTATTATCTTTGGGGAGGGCCGTGAAATTCGCTAAACGACCCATCCCGGAGTCTAAGTATTTAAATTCAACCATTTATTGAGGGCCCCACAATATATGTTTTGTTCGGCGAGGCTCGTCTCATTTTTATTTTAAGGCCAATCCTAATGTAACTATGATTTTCTATTTTACTTTGTCTCTAATAATAAAGGAAGAAACCCTAATTATTTATGATTGTTTAAAAGCTACTATATTTAGGGCCTATGAGCTCATGTAAATTCAAATCTTCATCCAACTTGGGCCTTGAACACAGCCTACTTACAACTAAAGGCCCAAGTGCACAAGGGCAGGCCAGCCATGCGTTAGGCCAAGGTCCAAGTGGACATATGACCTGGACAGGATCTGGGCTATCTACAAAAACACTGAGGCCCAAACTGCCCTGAAATGGACTGTCTATTTCTGGTCATTAACCAGGCCCAACCTCAATTCGAATTAGACAAA
>NW_017691125.1:4879-5626 GCF_001879085.1 Nicotiana attenuata
TAGGATGCATTAGGATGGTCCATTATTCCGGGCACACCTGTCCTAGACGGACCCAACCCCTGTGTTGAGTCCCCTAAGTCAAAATGCACGTGATGCAAATAAGCGTTCCTACTAGGGATCCGGCATGAGGTCAAGTTATTCTAAGTTCAAAACCTGGGTATAGGTTCTAGACTGTGTACCCGAGCGGACAACTCGAGTCGAGGAAGGGGCTACGTACCGGGGACCCGCGGGATCGTCCGGCTTAGTAACTTGTCCGACCTCTTTCTTATTTCAAGGTATGACACTAACAGAATAGGGAGTCTCAACCAGTAAGCACATCCCCGGAGGTGAGAAGAGAAGGGTTTCGGCACAGTTTATATATACAGTTCAAATAATATCAAAGCGGTAAAGAATTTAGCACATTTAGCAGGAAAACATGTAGGAAAATCAGATAAAGCCAAACATAACACTTATTCTAAGCTCGAATTATGAACCCTGAACCATGGTTCTGGGTTCTTTTCCCCGGAAGAGTCGCCAAAGCAGTCACACCTCCTTTTCGCTACACCCGCAAGGGCGTAAAGGAATTTTTCCACTTAAAGGACAATCGGAACGGGATTTATTATCAAGATTTCAGAGTCGCCACTTGGGAGATTAATGGTCTCCCAAGTCATCGGTTGAATCCCGAATCGAGGAAAAGAATGACTCTATTTTACAGTCCGCGATCCAGAAATCCGAGTAAGGAATCTGTAACTCGGGAGAGTGTAGGCT
>NW_017691126.1:0-5626 GCF_001879085.1 Nicotiana attenuata
GGCTCGGACGTCAGGGATGGGCGTATTGGTGTCATAGTGAATGTACCCCGTCGCAGCGACGTGGGAAGGATGTCGGGAGGTGATTCTCCTAGGTGGGTTATTCCCCGTGAGCAGATTAGCGGTCGCGTGGTTGGCGAAGCTTCTGCAAGGAATTATATTGGTTGTTCAACAAAGAGATCGGTCGTGCGAATGTGGATGAAGACTCAGAATATGAAAGATGGGGATTTACAGGAAGATCCCGAGAGATTTTGATAATTGGTGGAGCGAGGTTAAGTCAATAAGAGGTAAAAAGGTCGGGCGAACTCAAGAATGGTGAAATGATGGCTTCAAGCTAAGTGGGAGAGTCCCACCGCTCATGATTGGGCTGTATGATTAACTACTNGCTTCAAGCTAAGTGGGAGAGTCCCACCGCTTATGATTTGGGCTTCATGGTTAGCTACTTGTGAGGTTTCCAGTTATTAATATCTCGATGGGTTATCTCAGCTACGGAAAAGACCATAAGTGGTAATTTGAGCGAACGAATTGTTGGAGGCATGCTATGGTTGGCCTTATTGGCTCATGTGCGGACTTGGAAAAAGGTTCAGGATTTATGCCTTGTATAGATACAGTTTTCAGAGGAAGTGATTTCATCGGGTGCTTCGCCGAGAGAGTAATCGTGTGTTATAAGATTTATGGAGCTGATTAAATTCGGGACCAAGTCAGGGTGGGTGGCTCTCAGTAACGGTACTAGTGGATTCAAGAGGTAAAGTGTGGTGCCTAATGATGTCGAGCTTATAGGTACAATTAAGAATCAAGCTTTGTAGCAGCTTATGAGGAGAGGCGCAGAGTGTTCCGAGGTGTTTGGCTCGTGATGTAGCAATTGGGAGGTATGAAATGGTTCGTGAGATTTGAGACAGCATGGTCTCGTGATTCGAGGTCACTCGGGGTGAGTGTAGATGGAGTATGTTATGTGTTGAATGGAGTTAGTATTATTTCCAAAGCACTCAAGGATAAATTGGAAGGAAAGGGATTGATTAGCCATAGTTGAATGTGGCATGTTGGGGTCTGTGATCCGTTCATTCAGCGTGATCGAGTTATGCGTTTGATTTGTGGCGGTACGTGTGAGGTTTGTCGGCCGCCTTAATTGATAACATTCTAAACCATTCTACTATTGTGGCTTGTTATGTGGAAGCAGATTCCAGAAGGGCTGGTGGCTTGGACCACTACTTGCAGATTTGCATATTCTACGGTTATGGGAATTTACCTGTGTGTTGCTATGATTCTCCCGAAGTGAGTTAAGTGAAAAGTTCGTATGTGATGAAGTGTTAAAATATTAATGATTTCGGAGTTATGATGAAAAATCGTGTTCTATCGTATGTTGGCACGTTGGGTGCAGTGAGTAGCATGGAAATACGAAGTGAGGATCAAGGTTGCAGTTCAGTGTTGACAAGGATGTCACGGGCTCGGATGAGCAAGGAAAGGGTTGAATGATTAAAGTAAGTTGGGGTTGTCTTCAGTGTCACCTGAGATTGGTGTTTTGTAACGAGGGCTTGTATCATGGTTAATGATTCTTGATCACTTATCAGCGTTAGTGCGGTCGGTGGGTTGGAGGTAAGACCCAGTTAATTGTTATGGTAGATTGTGGGAGTGTGTTCCACAGGAAGATTGCATAAATGTGGCACGACGCCACTTGATTGATTAAAGATATAGACCAAGTATGAAGAATTGTGATGATATCGTTAAATTGAGAATTTATGCCTGGAGGGCACTTTGTATATTGGGTTATGAACTGAGGAGGTTGCTCCGGTTATGATGTTATTCTTACGTGATATGAGGCAAAAGGGGGTTGCTACGGACCTTTGAAAGGTCATTGGCCAAGTTGGTGCAATCAGAAATCGGCTTGAGATCGGTGGATTGATTTATATGTGAACAGGGCTTTATATCGGGCCAGTGTGTTCGCTTCAGCGAGCGTTCCCTATGGAGGAACAGTCGGGGTGTTATTTTGTCATCAACTATTCCAGGTAATGATGTAATGCGCCGTATGAGTTGTGAGACGGCTTGGTAAATTTTATGTGTTGAGGTTCCGCGTGGCAATGACGTATTATGAGCAAGATGGCTCTTCAGATTCAGACCGTATATCGCACCTCAGTTGTGCTCGAGTTTTGTAGCTTATCGCGCTATATGTCCCCTCAGGGATGGCATTATGCACTTAGCGTGCTTGTGGCCTAGATTCGATATTTTATCGCAATGAGCAAATTAGCTCGATGTGTATCTCCTTATGTGAGTTCTACGTGTGGATCGGGTGGCACGCCGCCATGGTTATATTGTGAGGATCGGATGGCACGCCGCCATAGTTATGCTGTGTGGATCGGGTTGCACGCCGCAACAGTGTGATGATGAGTGTAGTTTTTTATATGTTAATTTTGTATGTCCCGCTTCCTATTTTCTAAGGTAAGTCTGTAGTAGTGCGGGAGTTAGGTAATTCCTTCCAGAGTTCGATTTCCTGTTTGTGTTGTGTTCGGATTGGTGGCCTATTGGCACATTGTGGCGTCATATGAGACTTGTGATCGCATTCGGAGTGGCTTATTGCCGAGCAGTTCGTACTGGGTAAGATGAGATTGTGGGATTTAGGACCAGTGCAATCTGATTATATGAAGTATATTAAGGAGCGAAGATCATTATTTGGTTCAGAATGGGGTAAAGTTTCTTGTCAGAAGTACAGACTCGATAGTTGGTTGACTCGGTAGTTGATTATGAATTTCGGCATCTCATCCGTCGTGACGGGATTGTAATAGTTAGAGTAAGACCTATGTAGGTCATGAGGTGCAATGGGAGCATCGGATTCGTGGAATTTCGATTAATTCAAACAGAAATGTTATTGTTGTCCTATGAGTAAAGTGATGCGAAGTGTGGATTCAGCAGAGTTATGCAGTCATGTTTGAGTACAGCGTATAGTGATTGATACGGTGATCGTATGTTGGAAACATGCCTGGCATAGAACTCCGGATGTTGGAACTGGGCTCTAAGGCTTATTTGCTTGAAAAATATCTTCAGAATTTATTGAGCCAATGTGCTCAGCTAAGTTGTGGTAGCACGGGGAGGTGCATGAGAAGTTAAACATCAATTTCAGACTACTTCAGTATAGTTCTCAGCACGTTCGAGGACGAACGTATGTTTAAGTGGGAGAAAATGTAACGACCCGACCGGTCGTTTTGAGCCCTAGCGCGTCGTTCAGCAGTCTGAGGCCATGAGCAGCTTCATTTCAGGTATTGTGATTTGTTCGCATGGTCGGAATTTAAATTCAGGCAGATCGGAGTTAAATTTAAATGAAAATTCTGAGAAGCTTAAAGTTGAAAGAATGAACTAGGATTGGATTTTTGAGTAAACGACCTCGGAATCAGGATCCCAAGGTTCCAGCAAGTTCGTATGATGATTTCAGACTTGGGCGTATGCTCGGTTCGGGTTTTAGATAACCCGGGTGTGTTTTGGCGCCTAATGTGGAAGTTAGCATTTTAGAAGGAATTTCTTATTTTTGGCTTGAAGTGCATTTCAGTGTTATCGATGTCCGTTTGGGATTCCGAGTCTGGGAATAGCTCCGTATCGTGATTCTGGAGTTGGGAGCGCGATCGGAAGTGAATTCGGAGGTCCGTAGGTCATTTTCAAGCCATTTGGCTAAAGATAGAAATTTAAAGGTTTTTGGGAAGTTTGACCGGAGGTTGACTTTTTGATATCGGGGTCGGAATCCAATTCTGAAAGTTGGAGTAGGTCCGTAATGTCAAATATGATTAGTGTGCAAAATTTGAGGTCAATCGGACGTGATTTGATAGGTTTAAACATCGGAAATAGAAGTTGGAAAGTTCAAAGTTCATAAAGATTGAATTGGGGTGTAACCCGTGATTTTCGTGTTGCGTGACGTGATTTGAGGCCTCGAGCAAGTTCGTAATGTGTTTTGGGACTGGTTGGTATGATTGGTTGGGGTCCCGGGGGGCCTCGGGTGGATTCCGGGTGGCTAACGGATCGAATCCGGAGTTTGAAGAAGTGCTGAGGCAGCTGGTATCTGGTATTCCCGCTTCTGCGAAAATGGGACCGTAGAAGCGGCCCTGCAGAAGCGACGAAGAAGCCGCAGAAGCGACCCTTGATCCGCTGATGTGGAACCGCAGAAGCGGTTGGCTTATCGCAAAAGCGAAAACGGGCTTGAGCCCAGGGACCGCAGAAGCTGAATATTTTCCGCAAAAGCGGGACCGCGGAAGCGGGATTATTTCCGCAGAAGCGAAATCCCTAGAGGCAGAAGGTTAATTTAAAGTCGGGGATTGGCCATTTCTCTCATATTTCTCATGGCTTGGGGCGATTTTGGAGGGCTTCAAGGAGGGGATTTTCGTCGTCAATGTCAAGGTAAGTTATCCCCATCACTTTTGTGTTAAATATATCAATTATGTATGGATTTAAGTATGAAGATTAGTGTAAATTTGGGGTTTTGGTTGAAGACCTAGAAAATTAGAAATCATGGATTTTGATTACGATTTTGAGTATGGAATTCAGAGAAAATTATATATTTGAGTTCCTAAGGTTATGGGTAAACTTTATCTTCGAAAAGTTTTGGATTTCGGGCACGTGGGCCCGAGGGCGTTTTGGTCAACTTTCCAATCGGGGTTAGGAATTGCTATAAACTAGTTGTAATGAATATTTGAGCATATATTAATGGATTTGCGTAACCAGTGGCTAGTCTTGGAGCGTGGTGCATCAATTGGAGTCCTCGGAAGAATGTAGAATGCCGGCTATGAGTCTTCGGAGCGAGGTGAGTCTCCTTTCTAATCTTGTGAGGGGGAATTTACCCCATAGGTGAAGTAATTGATTATGTGCTCCTATTTGTGGGGGCTACATACGCACGACCCTTAGTGGATTTTGGGTCGTGACAACATCAAATATTGTAACACACACACTAGAAATAACAAAGATTGAAGGTTATAATTCTAACCTTGGTTTTTTTTTAGGTGGAGAAGGAGAGAGAGAGGGGCGGCAGTGGTGGTGGCCGGCGAGCAGTGGGCGGCGAGCAAGGGGGGCAGTGGTGGAGCGGGGTGGGGGATGGGATTCGGGTGAGTGAAATAGAGAAGGGGAGCGAAAGAGAGAGTTGGGGAAATTTTGGGGAAGGAAATAAGAGAAATGGAGGAGAAACGTTTTTGTCTCTAGAATTAGGAAAAACGACCAACTTTGGTCGCTATTTTTTGTTTGTAAATAAGTTTTGACCGTTTAACCAAAAATAGCGACCAACGTTGCTAGCTATTTAAAAAAAAGTTAAATTGAAAATAGCGACCAAAGTTGGTCGCTATTTTTGAAAAAAAAATTAAATTGTTTTTTTTTCTTTTTTGGTTTTTAAATATATGCTATAAAAAATTTATTTTTAGCTATAAATATTTATTTTATTTAACTACAATTATTATAAATAATTATTAACTATGTAATTACTTTTAATAGATTATAATAGCATCTATGTAAAGTAATTTTTTAAGTTATATTTAAGTACATGAGTAATTTCATACATACGCATAAAATATATTGTAATTGATGATCAATCTGATACATTACTACGTACGAATAATTAATGGATTGATAAACCAATATAATATTATTCTATTAATTGATATAATAG
>NW_017691127.1:0-1689 GCF_001879085.1 Nicotiana attenuata
CTTAGTCTTCCTGAGTCTGAACTCATACCGCAACATGAAATTTACTTCACTCCCATCTAGGAGACATGAAAAGATCCTTCACGCGCCCATCACTCGGGGCCACACATCCAATCACAATGGAAAATCAAACACCTAATAGTTCATCTATCATCCAGTAGACCTTCCTCGTCGCTTCCAAGTTACGTAGATACATCTTGCAGTACTAACATATTCATCACATGGCCATTCAACCGTCACTTCCACTAATAAGGACACTGCCGAACATATAAGTTCAAAACACTTACTCACACAATCAGCACCTCAGTGCTCAAGCCATAGGCAAAGATCCGGCCTCAAGTCCTCCAGGCTGGCCCAACATCAAACTCACAGAGATCACATCTCGCCCCCTGATCGGGGAATCACAAGCCATCAAGGCACATCTGATACTGAGCGCTCATGCGCGCATACAAACGCGTGGAAGGGATTTCAAGAGTTTCTTTTCAAGCTGAATCAAAGACGCACGATAAGAATTCAAGAATGTGAAGTTTTCCTAAAGGTTCTGCAGCCTCTCAAGGATAAATACAGACGTCTCCGTACCGATCCGCGAGACTCTACTAAACCTGCTCATAACTCGTGATACCTAGTAACCTAGGCTCTGATACCAACTTGTCACGACCCAAACCCCGAACCGGTCGTGATGGCGCCTCTCGTGAAGACAAGGCCAGCCAACCAACCCATATCGCCTTTTCAAAAATAGTTAAACATGAATAAGCAGTCTAAATATGATTTATTAATATTAATTAGCGGAAGTACAGCCTAACACAGCCCTAATCGGGGTGTCACAAGTCACAAGCATCTATGAGAGTGTAAATACAACTACAATGTCTAAAAATACACTGAACAGGAATAATGAACAACAGAGAGAGAAGCGGCGCTGCGAACGCTGGCAGTCACCTCGCTAGACTCCTATAGCTCTGCCTCCAATCAGCCAAAACCTGCTACCGGGTGAATAAATACCTGCATCTGCACACGAGGTGCAGGGAGTAATGTGAGTACTCCAACCCTGTAAGTAATAAGAGTAAATAAAGACTGAGCAGTAGGAAATAATGAATCCACATTCGCGTTAGGCTCAATAATCACAACAGGCTTTCAAATCATAATACGAGTCAACCTTTCCTTTTAAAACCCAGCTTTTAGTAAAAATCATTTTTGAAATGCTTCCAGCAGTTTCAGTAGGGGTTCAATACCATTTAAAAATAATAATAGAGATTAAAGCAATAATCGGCCCCTCGGGTAAAGCATAGTTCGTAAAATAGCCCCTCGGGCAAAAACAGTAATCATAAATAATTCATAACTTGAAAATCTCGGTGGAAATAACCAAATGCCAAATCAGTGATTAATTTCTGAACATCTCATAAACCCCAGTTTAAATAAAAGTTGTTTTAAAACATTTGCTCAGCTTCCGACAGAGGCTCAATATAAAGATGAGTGAAAACAATCAATCAATCAACATATTCGATAGAAACTCACTTTAAAGAGAAGGGATATCAATAAGTTCATAAACAGGCCTCTCAGGCAAACATCACTCATATGCATGTCTATATCTATCGCCCCTCGGGCTAGCCTCTCTGCCACTCGTGACTCAACTCTTACCAATCAGTGCTCACACTCAGCACTCACGCTCAATAGGTACCATATAGTAACCGCTGC
>NW_017691127.1:5009-5625 GCF_001879085.1 Nicotiana attenuata
GAATGTGTTTCTACTAAGTTCCTTATGCCTAACTTACATTAGCTCTATGTGCTTGTGTTCGTCTTGACTGGTCAAGACTTGCCCCTTTGCTTACTATGTTTGGTTACTCACATCTCACTCTATTTATATGTTAAAAACCTGACTCATGACTATCTCTTTGATTGACTCTGAGCTCCCTGTTTCTTGGCTTGATTTGAAAATTTCTCTTTAGACTTTCGATTCTCCTATTTTAACTTGGTTTATTTGCTTATTCATGGGAACCCATGTTACTCTCCTTAAATCAGTAATTTCGAATCCTTGATTCCCTTATTTACCATGTGCTGATTTTCGATTGTCTCCATATTCTGCAATTTTATTGTGTTTCTTACCTTATTTAGTTAACCAAGTATTGTACTGATTCTCCATTAGTTGTTTCCTTAATTGAACCCCTATGCACTTACCCCTAATTGTCTATCCTGTACATGATGCTCTATCTGTATTTCTTTCCTTAAACATTTTCTGCCCCTTACCATTGGTTGATTGCCCCTTAATTAAAGGAGTTACCTTGCATTGATTTGATTCTGATTAGTACTTGGTTCCATAATTCTATACAATTGTAACTCTTGCTTATTTACAT
>NW_017691128.1:0-708 GCF_001879085.1 Nicotiana attenuata
AAACAGGTAAGGCTCACATAAACCCCGTAAATCAGATAACATCTAGTTTAGCATGCCCTTACACATACTGGTTTGGTCTTTAAAATTAAAAATTAAGCAGCGAGCGGACTGGTTCGATACATATGTTTAGACAGGAAGCCCACATTAGGCAACTTGGATCCAATTGTCAGAACTTAAGGTATTTTAAGCGAGTGATTTAGAAAGTACTGGTTCTAGAAAAGTGGTCTAATGCCGGAAAGTACAGACTGTAGTCAGTTTAGAAATAAGTTTTAAGAGAATCATGAGTATAAACCATAAAAGGAGTTCCAGAGTCAGAAATACTTCAGGAAAGAGTAAACTGCAGAACTGTTTTAAAGACAATTTCCGGAAGACCAAAACTTAGTTGGAAAATGTTTAGGCAGAATTTTAGAAAGAAACCATTTCAGAAGAGGTGCTGATTTGAAGGACTCAAATGTATACTGATTCAAAAGAGTTTTTGTCAAAAGATTGAGGCTGAAAACATTATGACATTAGAGGCCAGTTAACGGATTGTTATTTCTTAAGAAGAGTCGGACGAAATTGATGCGGATTCCTATGATATCTATATCTGATTAAAAAAAGTCTGTTAAGAACTGGTAAGAAGAGGTAATTATTTGATTACCCTACAGTTTGCCTAATGCATATGCATTCCCTATAGGCATGATTTCTATATGCACTGATTACATGAAC
>NW_017691128.1:4924-5625 GCF_001879085.1 Nicotiana attenuata
AGAACCAGAGTTTGGGTAAGGCTAGAAATTATCTCGAGGGGAAGGTGTTACGGAACCCCTCAAGATCCACTAGTGTGGTTCCCGGCCATGCTACAATTATGACTTTGAATGACAAACAAACAAGTAAACAAGAAAGCATTGACAAATACGAGAAAATTATTACAAATAAGGAGCACAAAAGGTTTAAAAAGTGCTGAAGTTTTAGGGAAGGAGCAGTTTAGTTAAAAGTGCAAGTAGGAAGAAGTCAAGTACTTAGTGACGAACAATCTAGAAAATTATGTAGAAAAACAGAAGTACGAAAGTGCAACTTAGTTTTTTTTTTAAGATTCAAGAAATTAGTTAAACTAATAAAGAGGGAGGGGGGTCCTGGGGTTTTATATATTACATGGATCATTCGCACAACACTGGTACTCAATTGTACGCATAGTGTTATCGTGTAATCATCATCTCCATGTCTACCCTTTCCCACCCCGTTAAGGTATTGAAGCGCGGAATGGTATCGTTTGCCTATTGCATGCTATTACCCATCCCAAGCTATCAGTACCGGGGCATTAGGACTTCTAATCCTAAAAGGGGAAGAAAGGGATGGGGGCCTTTATAGAGTTTAAAGGACAAAAATTCTAATCGACATTCAAAAAAAGTAACAAGTAGGGGGAATGAACAGACAAACAGGTAAGGCTCACATAAACCCCGTAAATCAG
>NW_017691129.1:0-1856 GCF_001879085.1 Nicotiana attenuata
TAATCACAACGCTGCAATCAGTCTCTCAGCTAAGAATACTCCACTGTCATTTGTTATTTTATGTCTTGCATAAGGCTACTATTCTGCCTTCCAATTTGCATATGGCTACTATTGTTCCTTCCGAGGTTAAACGGTACCTCCATCTGCATCTGCATTGCATAAGGCTACTATTCTGCCTTCCAATTTGCATAAGGCTACCATTATGCCTTCCGAGGTTAAACGCTACCTCCATCTGCATCTGCATTGCATAAGGCTACTATTCTGCCTTCCAATTTGCACAAGGCTACCATTCTGCCTTCCGAGGTTAAGCTCTACCTCCATCTGCATCTCCATTGCATAAGGCTACTATTCTGCCTTCCAATTTGCATAAGGCTACCATTCTGCCTTCCGAGACTAAACGTTGTCTCCATATGCATCTGCATGGCTGAAAGATCGCCCCATACTGCATTGCATGGCTGAAAGATCGCCCCATACTGCATTTCATGGCTGAAAGATCGCCATACTGCATTTCATGGCTGAAAGATCACCACATACTGCATCTGCATGGCTGAAAGATCGCCCCATACTGCATTGCATGGCTGAAAGATCGCCACATACTGCATCTGCATGGCTGAAAGATCGCCACATACTGCATCCTTCATGGGCTGAAATATCTCCAACTCATCCAAAGGCGTCATCGTTCGGAGGCACCATCTTCATCGCCCGAGAACACCATGTCCTGGCCTCAGGACCTCTTTCAATATTTTGCGTGTCATTATTCAAAGGCGTCATGGTTCGGAGGCACCATCTTCATAGCCCGAGAACATCATTTCATGGCATGCGAATACCTTATCATACAACCCATGGCCCAGGACATCATGGTCTAAGGACATCATCCTCATCGTCCGAAGATAACATTTATGGTCCGACGGGAATTTGCATCATTTTTAAATTTATGCACAATATACGCTTGTATTGATTATGTGTAGGTAAACCGCGAGCAACGGCTATCCCAGCAGGAGCGATCCCGCTCCAGTTCCCTCAGCCATATAAACCTAACCATTCCCGTAAATCGTTCACTCCCCGGGCCTAGATGTTGCGTCCGTTCTTGAAATGACTTCATCGGTATACTTCGTCGATGAATCCTGAACTGCATACGGCCTGATTCCTGTAAAACCAAGGATATGTAGGCAACTCAGAAGCTAGGGTGCGGACTAGTCTCTCGAACTATTTCGCTCGGTCAATATTGGCCATCATATCTTTACCCGACAACACTTTCATCCTTCTCGGGTAAAGAGGGGCAGCTGTTGCTACCCAATTTTTCCTCAAACTATTTTTAAATTTGCATATATGCCTTGAAAATCACTTTTATAATAATTGATATTTTCCCATGATTTTCCATATTATTTTCAATTTATTTTCCAATTTATTTAGTATCTTATAATCCAATAATTATTCATAAATTATATTACAAGTAATTTCAAAGTATTTCTTAGCTCAATATATCATTTTTAATCCTATTAGGATTTATTTATTTCGTAAATTAGCCAATTTGACATTGTTTGGCTATAATTACAATAATTTTGCAATTATAGCCTAATTGTACACTATATGCTATTTTAATTCAATAATCAGTCATTTTGTATTTAAATATTAGTTAATTACCTTATTTTCACCTATTTAGCTTTAATTTCATTTTATCGAATTATTAGCTATTTTTATTAATTATTTATCTAATTTAGTAGGGTATTTAACAAGTAGCCACTCTTATTTAAATTATAACCTAAATCAAACCAACCCCAAACCCAATTAAACAACCCACAAGACCCAAGCCCAAACCCAAACCATACCCGGCCCAAACCTGATTTAATCTTGGT
>NW_017691129.1:3568-5625 GCF_001879085.1 Nicotiana attenuata
GATTATTAAGATGTGTCGACGCAAAGGAAGCATCCAGGCTACTAGAAGAAATTCATGCTGGGACCTGCGGTCCACATATGAACGGATTTGTCTTACCAAAGAAGATACTCCGGGCTGGTTACTTTTGGATGACTATGGAAACAGACTGCATCCAGTATGTTCGAAAATGCCACGCTGTCAGATACATGCAGACATGATAAAGGTACCTCCAAGCGAGCTTAACACAACAAGCTCACCATGGCCGTTTGCCGCCTGGGGAATGGACGTTATTGGACCAATCGAGCCTACTATTTCCAACAGACACAGGTTTATCCTAGTAGCCATCGACTATTTCACCAAATGTGTCAAAGCAGCATCTTATAAAGGAGTGACTAAGAAAGTCGTGGCAGACTTTGTCCGCAACCGCATTATTTGTTGATTCGGAATTCTAGAATCAATCATTACTAATAATGGCTCCAATCTAAACAGCGACTTGATGAAAGCTATGTGCAAAACTTTCAAGATCAAATACAAGAATTCCACAGCCTACAGGCCTCAGATGAATGGAGCTGTAGAAGCCGCCAACAAAAATATCAAGATGTTGAGGAAAATGATAAAGAATCACAGACAGTGGCACGAGAAGTTATCATTTGCTCTACTGGGATAATGCACCATAGTCCGCACATCAACTGGGGCAACCCCCTATATGCTGGTTTACGGTACAGAGGCTGTCATTCCCGTTGAGGTGGAAATTCCTTCCCTAAGGATCATACAAAAAGTCAAGCTCGACGATGCAGAGTGGGTAAAAAGTCATTATGAGCAACTAACCCTTATAGACAAAAAGAGAATGAACGCAGTTTGCCATGGTCAACTCTAACAGAACAGAATGTCCTGAGCCTTCAACAAAAGAGTCAAGCCAAGACAGTTCACACCGGGGTAACTGGTGTTGAAGAAAATTTTTCTGCATCAAGATTAAGCCAAAGGGATGTTCTCTCCCAACTGGCAGGGTCCATACATGGTTCACCGGGTTCTGACAGGAGGAGCCCTCATACTTGCAGAAATGGACGGAGAAGTTTGGCCGAAGCCGATCAATTCAGATGTAGTCAAGCGTTACTATGTGTAATATTTATGTTTTCCTTATATGATGTAAATCGAACTACGCCTGACCTGATTCCCGTTTAAAAGGGGATACGTAGGCAGCCCTATGGGTTCGGTCACAATTCAATAAAATTTCATTTTCCCTCGCAATTGGAAATTGGGGCAGAATTTTGAGGAGGACCCTCAAAATTCCGAAGTAATTTCAGCCAATCGCCGCACGAGCAGCAGTCAGAAACGTCAACCCATCAAATTGGGACAGAATTTTGAGGAGGACCCTCAAAATTCTGTAGCGGGAGAGGTTGCAATGTCTTGAACTACGTCACAGTTGTCGGTTCACCGAAAAGCTATTTTTAACTATACATTTATGTCATACTTTACAAAATCATGCATGTTTACTATTGAAACCACTTTGTTTAGCAACGCTACCCCAATAATACAGACGGTATCACCAGATCAAAGCAGAACGAGTCAAGTAAAGCCAGCGGGGATACGAACTAACCTTCCCCCCTTTACAAAACTCACGATTTTTCTTTAAATGCAGGCACTAGGATTGCGAAATCGTTAAAACATACTGTACGCCCATGGGACAAACATTGTTCAAGAATACGACTCTCCGAACCGTTGCACTTGCCAACCTTTGGTATCAGCACGCACCAGTAATGCTCCGTAGTCACAATGCTCCCAGTAATCACAACGCTGCAATCTGCTCTCAGCTAAGAATACTCCACTGTCATTTGTTATTTTATGTCTTGCATAAGGCTACTATTCTGCCTTCCAATTTGCATATGGCTACTATTGTTCCTTCCGAGGTTAAACGCTACCTCCATCTGCATCTGCATTGCATAAGGCTACTATTCTGCCTTCCAATTTGCATAAGGCTACCATTCTGCCTTCCGAGGTTAACGCTACTCCATCTGTCACGTCTGCCATTGCATAAGGCTACTATTCTGCCTTTCCAATTTGCACTAAGGCTACCCGAA
>NW_017691130.1:0-815 GCF_001879085.1 Nicotiana attenuata
AGGACGTCGCAGGACATGGCCATGGCACATGTCAGGACGTCACAGGACATGGCCATTGCACGACGCAGGACGTGTTAGGATGTCACAGGACATGGCAGGGTTTGGCCATTGTACGTGTCAGGACGTCGCAGGACATGGCAGGACATGGCCATGGCACGTCGCAGGACGTCGCAGGACATGGCCATGGCACGTGTCAGGACGTTGCAGGACATGGTCATGGCACGTCGCATGACATCGCAGGACATGGCAGGGCGTGGCCATGGGACGTCGCAGGCAGTCGTAGGACATGGCAGGACGTGGCCATGGCATGGCGCAGGACGTCGCAGGTAGTCGCAGGACATGGCAGGGCGTGGCCATGGCCTGACGTCGCACCAAGCTGCACCCCATCGCATCACCTCGCTCCACGTCGCACCACGTCTAGTGCTAGAGAATTCTTAGCAACATATCAAGCGCAACGATGTTGGTGCTCGTTGCTGGCGGTGGTGGAAAGTTGCGGTGGTTCGAGCAATAGCGACCGGTGACGGTTGGTCGACGCTTGGTGGTTGGCGGCGGCGGTTTGAAGTCGGAATGTCTTATGGTGGTTGCGACAATGGGGGTTCCTCATGATTAATGGTGGTTGGTGATCCATATGCTTTTATAATAATATTATGTATTTTACCTATTTTTTATTAATTTTTATGCATTTTTTGTAATAAATAGTTTTTATGTTACTTTTTAATAAAAATATTTACTCTTTTATGTGTTATATTATTACAAGATGTATTGGAAATTTCTCCATTTTTCCTATATTTATAGTAATTTCATATTTTTACTAT
>NW_017691130.1:5325-5625 GCF_001879085.1 Nicotiana attenuata
ACGTGTTAGGACGTCGCAGGACATGGCAGGGCGTGGCCATGGCACGTGTCAGGACGTCGCAGGACATGGCCATGGCACTGTCAGGACGTGTCAGGATGTCGCAGGACGTGGCAGGACATGGCCATGGCACGACTCAGGACGTCGCAGGACATGGCAGGGCGTGGCCATGGCACGACTCAGGATGAGCCAGGACGTTGCAGGACGTGGCAGGGCGTGGCCATGGCACGTGTCAGGACGTCGCAGGACATGGCCATGACACGTGTCAAGACGTCGTAGGACGTGGCAGGACATGGCCATGGC
>NW_017691131.1:0-5625 GCF_001879085.1 Nicotiana attenuata
ACTCCCCTAACCGGTACGGTTCGGTCGACATACTAGCATCGTCAGCATATCACACCACGATCCACGAGGCCCCTCCACCTCTTCCTCCTCCGAGCAATCCAAAAAGACAAAGGAAAAGCTAAGACGGATGATATGAGTGGTATCCAAAAAGAAAATGTTGCGCATGTGGAAAACGTTGAAACTTCAGACGGTCGGAGTACTCCGGCCCAGAATGATTTGGTCCTACGGTTGGAACAGAAAATACTAGAATTGCAAGGAGAACTTGAGCAGGTCTGCAACTTGGCAAACCTCTCCCTCACCCTAAACGTCCCAGATATTAACCAGCAAAATGCTCAAAACCCAGCACCTCCTCAAAACACACCAAACCAATGTCCGCAAAATCCTCCCGCACCCCACCAATACGCAACACCTCCCCAAAATCCTAATCCTCCACACGTACCTACACCTCCTCAACACCAGCATCTCCCAACTTAGTACCCACCAACCACTTACCATACTCCTTAGAATACACCACATCCTATCCCTGACCCACAAAATTCGACTAATGATCACCGCTACATTCAAATCCCCGGCACCCATCAAAATAATCCCATATACGTAGAAACCTTACCCCACTCCGCTCAACCAATCTCATATGCACCAGAATCCGCCGAGAAGGACCTGCTCATTACGAACATGGCGGAGGAGATCAAGAAGCTTAGAAGCCGAGTCCAGAGTGTTGAGAAGGCAAAGGAATTGAGGGTCTAAATTATGAGGACCTATGCATTCAGCCAGACGTAGAACTGCCGGAGGTTTACAAACCTCCTAAGTTCGAGATGTTTGGCGGAACAGGTGACCCAAAGGTACATTTGAGGATGTACTGTGACAAGCTCGTGGGAGTTGGGAAAGATGAAAGAATTCGCATGAAGCTATTCATGAGGAGTCTCACTGGAGATGCTCTATCTTGGTATATTAGTCAAAATCCCAAGAAGTGGGTTAATTGGGTAAGCATGGCTTCGGACTTCATGGACCAATTCAGGTTTAATACAGAGAATGCAGCGGATGTCTTCTACACACAAAACCTCAAGACGAAACCAACGGAAACTTTCTTCGAGTATGCTACTCGATGGAGGTCAGAAGCTGCAAAGGTCAGGCCGGCACTAGAGGAAGAGCAGATGAACAAATTCTTCCTCAGGGCCCAGGATCCACAATACTATGAAAGGTTAATGGTCATCGAAAATCACAAGTTCTCCGACATCATCAAATTCAAGGAAAGGATTGAAGAAGGGATCAAAAGCGGGATGGTAACTAATTTTGAGGTGTTGCAGGCCACGAACAAAGCCTTACAGACAGGAGGTATATCAAAGAAGAAAGAAGTAGGGGCAGTGATGGTAGCCCAAGGTCCAAAATCCCCACTCACATACCAAATACCTCCACCTACATACCAACCTTCACCTCCCAGATATCCTCAACCCGCTTCCACCTATCACACTTATAACACCCAGCCAGCCTATTATCATTCACCTCTAACCCGTTAAAACTATCAACAACCCAGACCCAATTTCGACCGTAGGCCGCCCAGACAATACACCCCTATTGCTGAGCCCATCAACCAGCTATATGAAAGATTGAAGGCTGCCAAATATGTCACCCCTATTCCCGCTGTCACAATGGAAAACTCCTCCCAATGGGTCAACCCGAATAAAACATGTGCGTACCATTCCGGCATGAAGGGGCATACTATTGATGAATGCCGCACTCTGAAAGACAAGATTCAAACCCTGATTGATACCAAAGTCATACAAGCAAAGGAAGCCGCACCAAATGTTTGCAATAATCCCCTCCCAGATCATAGAGGTGAAGGAGTAAATGTGACAGAAACCGATGAAAAATGGGATCCTGAAGGGTCGATTGGGCTTATTTAGGAAGGTGACGACCCTAAACCTGCAGTCACACTCACTCCTGTTGTGGTGCAGATACAGCCACCGGTCAAAGTTGAAGTTGCCACATCAGTCCCGTTTGAAATTGAAGTAACAGCACCTGCAACTACACCTACTCCATTTGAAGTAGAAGTATCCACACCCTTCACTGTGACGGTAGCATCCCACCTTTTAAGTCCAACGCCATAGCCTGGGATTGCGTTGCCGAAGCTAGGAGAAAAGGAAAAGCAAAAATAGAAGAATCTGGTGCTGCACAGGGGATGACCAGAACTGGAAGGATCTATACACCCAAAAATTTGGGAGGAACAAGCAAGGAAGTTGGTGCCAAACAACCCATCATTGAAACTGGTCCAGATGATCTCTGGAGAAAAGTACAGGCAAGAAAATACTCTGTTGTTGATCATCTGAACAAAATTCCTGCTCAGATTTCCATTTTGTCGCTGCTACAAAATTTTGAGACGCATAGGAATGCGTTAATGAAAGTGTTGAATAAAGCCTATGTGCCCAACAACATCACCAGTGAAGAAATGGCCAACATGGTAGGGGAAGTACTGGAAAGCCACAAGATCACCTTTCACGAAGATGAATTACCACCTGAAGGACTAAGTCACAACATAGCACTGCACATCACGATACAGTTTGAGGATAAATTCATCGCCGAGTCCTAATAGATTGGGGTTCAAGCCTGAACATTTGTCCGTTGACTACTCTGAAAAGGTTGGGTAAAGATCTCCATGAGATACGAGCAGGGAATATGAATATAAAAGCATTTGATGGGTCTCAAAGGGCCACAATTGGGGAAATCAACCTTTGTTTTGCAAATGGGCCCGACTTGGTTCGATGTTGAGTTTCAAGTATTGGACATATCTACTACGTACAATCTTCTATTAAAACGATACACGCTGTTGGAGCTGTAGCTTCTACACTACACCAGGCCGTGATGTTCGAATGGAACCATCAGGAGGTAATCATTCATGGAGATGGAAGTAACCCCATTTACACCAATCAAACCATACCGGTTGTCGAGAATAGAAGAAAGTTGGTGGAGAAACCAATCACCGCATCGAGCGTGTCAATGAAATTGAGAAAGATAAATGGTGGAGCAGCAAAATAGAAAGCATACTGGCATGGTCAGGGTATGAACCCGGTAAAGGTCTCGGTAAGAATCTCCAGGGTGTCACTAAGCCAATACAACCGAAACGTCAAGGTACCACCTTTGGACTTGGGTATCAGTACACCTGGAAGGAGTACGATGATTGGTTGCTGCCATGGCGTGGCCCATACTACCCTCTTGAACAGCCAATACCGCATCTACATCAGACATTTCAACAGACTGACGTGATATGGGGATCTGAAGAAGAGGAAGCTTTGGCTGGGCTAAGGAACCTGTTTCTAGAATATGAGGATATGGATTGCAATGTGATAGTTGAGGAGGAGGAGGAAGAAGACCTCACCATTCAGACCATGGAGAAGGGAGTTGTTCTCAAGAATTGGACTACTGCACCATCCCGGGCCCGTCGAGTTCCTGGGTAGCCTGGCAATTAGCATGATTCATTTTAAAAGCCATTTTAAGCGTTTAAGATATTTACAGTATTATGTTTTAAGATGCATTTTGTTTTCGAAATAGTTGCTTGAGTCATCGAGTCGTACTTGTTTTGATGTTTTTTGAAATTTAATTAAGGCATTGTTATTTTAGTATTTATTATAATCTTTTACATTTTGCCTCTACAGCATTACTATTTATTACCTTGATGAACCAACGACTGTGACATGTAATGAGACAACGCAACATATGATAGTAACTCGGAAGAAGAAGATGAGATACCTGAGGAAGTTATCAGAGAAGTTGAGAATTTTGAGAATAAGCCTAAGTCCAACCTGGACGAAACCGAGACGGTCAATTTGGGAGATTCTGAAACCATCAAAGAAACTCGCATAAATATTCACCTATCACCGCCAGAGAAGAAAGAATACACTCGTTTCCTGACAGAATATAAGGATATTTTTGCATGGTCATACGATGACATAACCGGTCTGAGCACATCCATAGTGGCTCATAAGTGGCCTACCAATCCAGTGTGTCTGCCAGTGAACCAGAAACTCAGAAAATTCAAACCAAGACAGTTCACACCGGGGCAACTAGGTGTTGAAGCGGATCTTTCCACATCAAGATGAAGCCAAAGGGAAATTTTCACCTAACTGGCAAGGTCCTTACATGGTTCAAAGGGTACTAACAAGAGGAGCACTCACACTTGCAGAAATGGACGGAGAAATTTGGCCAAAACCTATCAATTCAGACGCAGTCAAGAGATATTATGTTTAGATTGTTTACATTTCTTCATCGGATGTAACTGAACTACGCATGACCTAATTCCCATTTAAGATGGAATACGTAGGCAGCCCTGTGGGTTCGGTCACATCTTAATAAAATCTTTATTTTCCCAGAACCAGAAACTGGGGCAGAATTTTGAGGAGGACCCTTAAATTCCGGAGCAAGTCCAGTCGACGTCATCATATGTAAGACAGTCAGAAAATCGATTAGGCAACTGGGGCAGAATTTTGAGAAGGATTCTCAAAATTCTGGAGCAGGTCCAACAAACTTCGTTACATGCATAACGGCCGAAGAATCACTTACTAAACTAGGGCAGAATTTTTAGGAGGACCCTCAAAATTCTAACGCAAAGAAGCCGCAATGTCACTAAAAGTGTCGCAGTCATTAGTTCATCTGATTTACTTGATATTATATACCACTATGTTTTCCAAAATAACTTTATTTCATCAAATAAGTGCATATTTTTCAAAAACTTTATTTCTATGGCAGCCAGGTGTTACCCAGGGTAACTCGAACAGGATCTCCAGAGCAAAGCAAAGCTAAACAAGCAGACAAAGGTACGAACCAACCTCTCCCGCAAAACTCACGATTTTTTCTTTGAATGCAGGAATAAGGAATAACCACAAGTACATGCCCCTTAAAATCATTACATTCATAACAACAGGATCGCTGAGCGCAAATATATCTCCAGCTAAGAAATATTCTGCTCCTATTTGCTATTTGTCAATTGCATGAGACTAAGCATTGTCTCCTCTTCTTGCATGAGGCTAAGCCCTGCCTCCCTATTTGCATAAGGCTAAGCATTGTCTTCTCTTTGCATGAGACTAAGCCCTATCTCAAATCTTGCATGAGGCTAAGCCTTGCCTCCCTATTTTCATAAGGATAAGCATTGCCTTCTCTTTGCATGAGACTAAGCCCGTCTCAATCTGTATGAGCTAAGCCCTATCTCCTATTTGCATAAGGCTAAGCTCTGGCCTTCCTTGCATGAGACTAATCCCTGTCTCAAATCTTGCATGAGGCTAAGCCCTGCCTCCTTATTTGCATAAGGCTAAGCTCTGCCTTTCCTTGCATGAGACTAAGCCCTATCTCAAATCTTGCAACTTGGGAGTCCGAGGATGACATGCGGAGTCGATATCCACATTTATTCATCACTCTAGGTATGATTCTAGACTCGTTCGAGGACGAACGTTTATTTAAGGGGTGGAGAATATAACGACTTGACCGGTCGTTTTGCTGTCTAGAACTCTTTACCCCTAAATAAGACTTCCCGTACCTGCTTTTATTGATTTATGACTTGCGGGGATGGTTGGTTCGGGATCTGAAAGAGTTTGGGTTGGAATCGGAACACTTGATTCCTTAAGGTTGGCTTAAAAG
>NW_017691132.1:0-704 GCF_001879085.1 Nicotiana attenuata
TCCCCTTCCTATCTAGTTTCTTTCTGCTCTTTTCTATTTCAGAGACAGACTTGTATTTATTTTGTTCAGACCTTGTTTGTAGTATTCTTAGATAGTCCGTGAGATTGTGGCACCAGTTTTGGATGGTTTATGTTTATGGATTCGTATTGGTATTAGGTAAATGTTAAATTTCGTTCTTACGCTTTATTATTTCCGCTGTTTAAAAGTAAAAAGGTTAAATTAATCGAAATAGTTGGCTTGCATAGCTTTCACTAGTAGGCGCCATCATGACTCCCGAGGGTGGGAAATCCGGGTCGTGACAAGTTGGTATCAGAGCTCTAGGTTGCTTAGGTCTCACAATCCACGGACAAGCTTGGTAGAGTCTGAGGGATCTCTACGGAGACGTCTGTGTTTATCCCCTAGAGGCTACAGAGTTAGGAACAATTTCAAAATTATTCTTCTCTGTCGTGCGATTTGGTTTCTCAATGCTAATTGAACTTCTACTCTGTTCCTTCGTAGATGGCGAGAACACGTGCTTCTTCATTTGCTGACCAGCAGCCCCGAGCCCCACGCAGCAGCTCCCACCGAGGGCGAGAGGACGAGGCCGAGGCGAGTGCCACGGGGCCGGACGGCGAGGGGCGAGAGGCTCAGCCCACGAGCTGCAGCACCAACGGCGGAGGCCTACGGTTGTATTTGTATGACGAGGTTCCGGCCCGACGATAGTT
>NW_017691132.1:3994-5625 GCF_001879085.1 Nicotiana attenuata
ATTTATACTTTTTGTTGATTCCCTTGCCGGAATATTATTGTTGCTATTGTTTGGGCGAGGAAAGAGTGATAAAGCACGAAGGGTGACACCGTGCACATTTACATTGATATTAATACATATGGTGAGGAAAGAGTGATAAAGCACGAAGGGTGATGCCGTGCACATTGATGCTTTTTTATATGGTGAGTGAGAGAGATAAAGCACGAAGGGTGATGCCGTGCACATTTTCATTACTTAATTGCATTGCTGAGGATTGAGAGTAAAAGCACGAAGGGTGATGCGGTACACATTTTCAGTACTTGATTGCATTGGTGAGGATTGAGAGTAAAAGCACGAAGGGTGATGTCGTGCACTTATTTCCTGTTTGTTATGATTTCTTGCTGTTTTCGGTTCAAATACCTTATTTGTCTTATTCCACTATTATTGTCATTCTTTATTTTGGTATTTCCCCCATAGCATATTACCCCTCCCTTTTACTTTTGAATTAGTTCTGTTACTGTTATTCCGCTAGATACTATGTAACTGCAGGTTAATTATTTGTTGTGTCCTAGCCTCGTCACTACTTCGCCGAGGTTGGCTTGACACTTACCAGCACATGGGGTCGGTTGTGCTGATACTACACTCTGCACTCTTTTGTGCAGATTCTGGTGCTGGAGCATACGAACCTTAGCTAGGGGCTGCTGCCTTCAGTCCATCGGAGACCAGAGGTAGTCCTGCAGGCGTTCGCCGGCCTTGAGTGAGATTTATGATTTTCTTCTTGATATTTGGGTATTGTTGAGCATTGGCTCTAGTTGAGGTGCAATTGTGAAGTTGATCAGTGGTACAAGTTTGGTTATAGCTGATTCCCTTGCCGGGACGGGTTTAATTCTTATTGTTGATTCTCTTGCCGGGAGGCATTTATACTTTTTGTTGATTCCCTTGCCGGAATATTATTGTTGCTATTGTTTGGGCGAGGAAAGAGTGATAAAGCACGAAGGGTGACACCGTGCACATTTACATTGATATTAATACATATGGTGAGGAAAGAGTGATAAAGCACGAAGGGTGATGCCGTGCACATTGATGCTTTTTTATATGGTGAGTGAGAGAGATAAAGCACGAAGGGTGATGCCGTGCACATTTTCATTACTTAATTGCATTGGTGAGGATTGAGAGTAAAAGCACGAAGGGTGATGCCGTACACATTTTCAGTACTTGATTGCATTGGTGAGGATTGAGAGTAAAAGCACGAAGGGTGATGCCGTGCACTTATTTCCTGTTTGTTATGATTTCTTGCTGTTTTCGGTTCAAATACCTTAATTGTCTTATTCCACTATTACTGTCATTCTTTATGTTGGTATTTCCCCCATAGCATGTTACCCCTCCCCTTTACTTTTGAATTAGTTCTGTTACTGTTATTCCGCTAGATACTGTGTAACTGCAGGTTAATTATCTGTTGTGTCCTAGCCACGTCACTACTTCGCCGAGGTTAGGCTCGACACTTACCAGCACATGGGGTCGGTTATGCTAATACTACTACTACTACACTCTGCACTCTTTTGTGAAGATTCTGGTAGTGGAGCATACGGACCTTAGCTAGGGGTTGCTGCCTTCAGTCCATCGGAGACCTGAGGTAGTCCTGCAGGCGTCCG
>NW_017691133.1:0-2274 GCF_001879085.1 Nicotiana attenuata
TTAAGGATTAGGACATCTGATGTCCCTAAGACAGCTTTTCGGACTCGATATGGGCATTATGAGTTCCTGGTGATGTCATTTGGTTTGACAAATGCCCCAGCAGCATTTATGGATTTGATGAACTGGGTGTTACAGGCTTACCTGGATTCTTTTGTGGTTGTGTTTATTGATGATATCTTGATCTACTCCCACAGCCGAGAGGAGAACGCCTTTTGTCACAGTTACATGACTCCTTTTATTTGGATTTCTTTTATTCTAATTCATTTAGATAGAGTACTAGAGGAAGAAGGGTTTTTGATTTTTTAATATATATATATGGATAAAAATAAATTTTATATGTATATATATATTTTTAATGGGTTAACGGATTATCCGTTAAGAGAATTGAATAATCCGCCCCCAAACCGATAAGCCGTTAATAAAAAAAATTTCAATCCGTTCCCCCTCCGTTAAACCGTTAACCCGATACCAATAAGCCATTAAGTTTCGGTTTCGGTTCGATTTTGAACACCCCTAATTTGGGTTCATTATTCAATTTAAATGCCCACTTTAGGATATGTTAATTGGACCGGTTGAGATAAACCTGGATAGCATAAGATGGGTTGAATTAGTAATAAATAGGAAAAACTATGCAACACGTTAAATATATATATTGTATTTACCTTTTGTAGCTATACTTTCAGCAAATTTACCACTCGTAGCTATATTTGATTTTTATAGCAAATCCATGAAATAATAGATTAATTATTTTGAACTGAAATAAGAGAGCAACAAGCTTTCGCAGTCAGTTGGTTAGAGAGTCCGTTTAGTTAACGGAGGTCTTGAGTTTGACTCTCATCAAGAGCATTTTATTTTTCTGTATTCGCCTTGGTTGTATATCTTTTGTATACACTCGCCTTGGTTACAATTGATACAAATGAATACAATTGCGCGAACGAATACAGTTGACACAGCTTGTGACACATGTTGTATTCGTTGCATGTTTTGATACAAGCTAGTAACAATTAAACAGTAGCTACAAATAGTAATTAGACAAACTATAGTTACTAAGCTCTAAATTATAGTGCTTTATGGAAAATCCAAATCAATAAAATTGAGTTGTATTCAAATTAAACCGTCAGTGAATATATGTTCTATACAACTCTCTATATTTGAACAAACTGCGCGAGTTATATTCATGAGTTAAATTTGTCACTTCAAATCTGCGAGTACGCTAATGTAGAAGTAAGGTCCTTTTAAGTTTATTGAAATGGTTTCCTTTATTTTGAATAAATTAAATTCATGGCATTAACATCTTGTTTGGATAGTTGTTTTTAATTGTTTCACAATGTATTATATCGTATTGTATAATATTGTATATATCGTTTGATGAATCAATGCTTGGATACATTGTATCGTTTGCCGTCGTTTCATGATGTCGCATTTCAACAATATGAAGAATAAACTTATAATATTACAAAGAAAAAGTATATAATGTAGAATTATTATATAAAAAGGTAGTGCAAAGGACAAAATATGATCATTTAATAATAATGAAGGGCAACATGAGAGAGAAAGACAAGGTAATGGTGGATTTAAATAATACGATACAATAAAATTTAAATAACAACCAACCAAATATTGTATTTAAAGTAACAATATGATGCATTAGAGAATTACTAATCCCTTTGTTACACTTTTCAGTCTATATTACTAATGTAAGTATTAGTTATACAACCTATTTGATATTATCCTATTATAACTAATACATAGCAAATCATGGTATTAACAATACCAAAGCCATTAATGCATGTATTAGCATGATTAAATATAAAATTATCTTTAAAGTCCCTTAAAGCTAAAGAATATGGCGGAACATTTTTCTAAATAACTAATTTTTTTAAAAATTATGCAATGCATTTTACTTATTAATACACCACGCCAGACAATAGATAAGAAATCATCTCTGCATAACTAATGCTTGCATTACTAACCCATACGTTACTAATTCATACATTACTAATACACCTTATTCAACACTGACTCTACGAAACGACCCCTAAGTAACAACCATCCATCCAAACAAGTAGTAACCTAGCAAACATATATTCTTTTGGGGCCAAATGGTAGTAGATTCTGGACACATTGGCTCCTTGCTGGATTTTGCACTCACAGTTCATTTCAACGCGCAATTTGAACGCGCCACTGCAGTTTCTTTCCCCCACATTTTTATAATTTCTGAAATTTCACTACTTGGTCAGACAATAACTAGAAGTAAAAAAAAAAAAAAAAAAA
>NW_017691133.1:4821-5625 GCF_001879085.1 Nicotiana attenuata
GAGAAACATGCAGAAATAAGGTAAGGACTGTAATTCAGACATAATTGGAGGAATATGTGTCTTATTAAAATCAAATCAGTATCAAAGACTTCCTTTAATAAAGCAATTAAGCCAAACGGTAGCATGCAAGTGATAAATAAGGAAAGAAATCACGCAGGGCTGGACATGACAAATAAAGAAATATTTTCCAAACATATATACATAACTATGCAGGAGGACGAGGCCGTCAGGAACGTCTACACCCAGCAATATACCAAACTGAACATGTACACAAGGCCGACAAGGCCACAATATTGACACACAAAACGTGCAGGATTTGTCCACAAGCCTCTAGAGATAATAGAACTATATCATGATCGGAACAGGGCTCCAAAATCTAGACCTGGTAACTCCGGGGGAGTGGAGCTTACCAGTCAAGCTGATGCCTGGCTCTGTCTACTGGGAACGTCTATCCGGTTGTCTATCAGAACCTACAAGCATGAGATGCAGCGCCCCTGACTAAAGGGGCGTCAATACGAAATAATATACCGAGTATGTAAGGCAATAGAATAATTGAAAGCTGAAACTGAACTGAAGTACATAGAAAATTGGAAGCCAAAGAATGCGCTGACATATACTCACATGTCCTGACTCAACACAATGCAATATAGTTATATCATAGCTAGACGACCACGTATAGAGCTTAATGTATCTCTCACTGACTAAATGGCCAGGCAACAGTAAACTCTCGCTGACCGTAAGGCCAAGCAAATATAAACTCTCACTGACCATAAGGCCAAGCAATAGTATCTCTCACTGAGCAAG
>NW_017691134.1:0-2301 GCF_001879085.1 Nicotiana attenuata
GACAGAATTCTAGTTGAATTGCCATAAAATGCCAAAAAATGTAATTTGGTCGCTAACTATGGTTCCTTAGGTCGTATTTAATGTCCCAGACAAATATTAGGCAATCCGATTCCAGCTCCGTCCCACGGTATCGAGCTTGGGCCATGGCAGGCGAAAATACAGGCACGACTGGCGGAATTCCAGTTTAATTGCCGTAAAATGCCAAAAAATGTAATTTGGTCATGGCAGGGTGGTGTCTATGGTTCCATAGGTCGTATTTGATATCCCGGACAAATATTAGGCGATCCAATTTTGGCTCCGTCCCACAGCATCCGGCTTGGGCCATGGCAGGCAAAAATACAAGCACGACTGGCGGAATTACAGTTTATTTGCCGTAAAATCCCAAAAAATGTAATTTGGTCATGGTGGGGCGGTGAATATGGTTCCTTAGGTCGTATTTGATGTCGCGGACAAATATTAGGCGATCCGGTAACGGCTCCGTCCCACGGCGTCGGCCTTAGGCCATGGTAGGCCAAAATACTGGCACGACTGGCGGAATTCCAGTTTAATGGTCATAGCGGGATGGTGACTATGGTTCCTTAGGTCGTATTTGATGTGCTAGAAGAATATTAAGAAATTCGGTTCCGGCTTTGTCCCACGGCGTCGGCATGGGCCATCGCAGGCGAAAATACAGGCACGTAGGGCGGAATTCCAGTTTAATTGTCGTAAAATACCAAAAAATATAATTTGGTCGTGGCGGGGCGGTGACTATGGTTCCTTAGGTCATATTTGATGTCCCGGACAAATATTAGGCCATCCGGTTCTGGTTCCGTCCCACGACGTTGGGCTTGGGCCTTGGCAGGCAAAAATACAGGCATGACTAGCGGAATTCTAGTTTAATTGCCGTAAAATGCCAACAAATATAATTTGGTTATGGAGGGGCGATTAATATGGTTACTTATGTCGTATTTGATGTCCCGAACAAATATTAGGCGATCCGGGTCCGGCTCCATTCCACTGCGTCGGGCTTGGGCCATGGCAGGCGAAAATATAGGCACGACTGGCGGAATTCCGGTTCAATTGCCGTAAAATGCCAAAAAATGTAATTTGGTCATGGCGGGGCGGTGATTATGGTTCCTTAGGTCGTGTTTGATGTCCCAGACAAATATTAGGCGATCTGGGTCCGGCTCGATACCACGGCCTCGGGCTTGGGCCATGGCAGGCAAAAATACAGGGACGATTAGCAAAATTCCAGTTTAATTTCCGTAAAATGCCAAAAAATGCAATTTGGTTATTGCGGGGCATTGACTAAGGTTCCTTAGGTCGTATTTGATTTCCCTTGGGAAGGTTAGGTGATCCGATTCCGGCTCCGTCCCACGGCGTCGGGCTTGGGCCACGGCAGGCGAAAATAGAGGCACGACTGGCGGAATTCCAGTTTAATTGGCGTAAAATACCGAAAAATGTAATTCGGTCATGGTGGGGCGGTGACAATGGTTCCTTAGGTCGTACTTGATGGTCCAGACAAATATTAGGGGATCCGGTTCCGGCTCCGTCCCACGGCGTCGGGCTTGGGCCATTGCAGACGAAAATATAGGCACAACTGACAGAATTCCAGTTTAATTTCCATAAAATGCCAAAATATGTAATTTGGTCGCTAAATATGGTTCTTTAGGTCGTATTTAATGTCCCAGACAAATATTAGGTGATCCGATTCGAGCTCCGTCCCACGGCGTCGGGCTTGGGCCAAGGCAAGCGACAATACAGGCACGACTGGCGGAATTCCAGTTTAATTGTCGTAAAATGCCAAAAAATGTAATTTGGTGATGGCGGGGTGGTGGCTATGGTTCCTTAGGTCGTATTTCATGTCCCGGACAAATATTAGGCGATCCAATTTCGGCTTCGTCCCACAGCATCGGTCTTGGGCCATGGCAGGCGAAAGTACAAGCAGAGCTGGCGGAATTACAGTTTAGTTGCCGTAAAATGCCAAAAAAAGTAATTTGGTCATGGAGGGGCGGTGAATATGGTTCCTTAGGTCGTATTTGATGTCTCGAACAAATATTAGGCGATCCGGTTCTGGCTTCGTCCCACAACGTCGGGCTTGGGCCATGGCAGGCGAAAATACAGGCACAACTGACAGAATTCCAGTTTAATTGCCATAAAATGCAAAAAATGTAATTTGGTCGCTAACTATGGTTCCTTAGGTCGTATTTAATGTCCCAGACAAATATTAGGCGATCCGATTCCAGCTCCGTCCCACGGCGTCAGGCTTGGGCCATGGCAGGCGAAAATACAGGCACGACTGGCGGAATTCCAGTTTAATTG
>NW_017691134.1:4521-5625 GCF_001879085.1 Nicotiana attenuata
CGGTGACTATGGTTCCTTAGGTCGTATTTGATGTCGCGGACAAATATTAGGCGATCCGGTTCCAGCTCCGTCCCACGGCATTGGGCTTGGGCCATGGCACGCGAAAATACATGCACGACAGGCGAAATTCCAGTTTAATTACCATAAAATGCCAAAAAATGTAATTTGTTCATGGAGGGGCGATGACTATGGTTCCTTTGGTCGTATTTGATGTTCGGGACAAATATTAAGCGATCCGGTTCTGGCTCCGTCCCGCGGCGTCGGGCTTGGGCCATGGCAGGCGAAAATACAGGCATGATAGGCGGAATTCCAGTTTAATTGCCGTAAAAATGCAGAAAAGTGTAATTTGGTCATAGCGGGTCAGTGACTATGGTTCCTTAGGTCGTATTTGATGTCCCATAGAAATATTAGGCGATTCGGTTCCGGTTCATCCCACGGCATCGGGCTTGGGCCATGGCAGGCGAAAATACAGGCACAACTGACAGAATTCCAGTTTAATTGCCATAAAATGCCAAAAAAAGTTAATTTGGTCGCTAACTATGGTTCCTTAGGTCATATTTAATGTCCCATACAAATATTAGGCGATCCGATTCCAGCTCCGTCCCACGACGTCGGGCTTGGGTCATGGCAGGCGAAAATACAAGCACGACTGGCGAAATTCCAGTTTAATTACCGTAAAATGCCAAATAATGTAATTTGGTCATGGCGGGGCGGTGGCTATGGTTCCTTAGGTCGTATTTGATGTCCCGGACAAATATTAGGAAATTCGATTTCGGCTCTGTCCCACAGCATCGGGCCTTGGCCATGGGAGGCGAAATACAAGCACGACTGGCAGAATTACAGTTTAGTTGCCGTAAAATGCCAAAAAATGTAATTTGGTCATGGCGAGGCGGTGAATATAGTTCCTTAGGTCGTATTTGATGTCCCGGACAAATATTAGGCGATCCGGTTCCGGCTCTATCCCACAGCGTCGGGCTTGGGCCATGGCAGGCGAAAATACAGGCACAACTGACAGAATTCCAGTTTAATTGCCGTAGAATGCCAAAAAATATAATTTGGTCATGGCGGGGCGGTGTCTATGGTTCCATAGGTCGTATTTGATAT
>NW_017691135.1:0-5625 GCF_001879085.1 Nicotiana attenuata
AAACCGACACAGGTGAACAAGTAGAGTATACTAGGGCGCTTGAGAGAACCATGTCACAATTCAGAAGAATATCCTATAGCATTAACCTATATGCATAGAGTGATTCTTGAACATTCTAACATATACTTACGGCATTCTCTTGACTTTTATTGGCTTGTACTACTAAATTAGTTGCTAAGAGATTTTTAAGGAAGGAATAATTATTTGCTGGTTCAAGTGAGGAGTTAGAGAAAGGTTGACAAGCTATAAAGAAATTATACACATACGCGAACATCTAGTCAGTCGTGTGTTTACGTCCGTGTTTAGCTTTTGGATAGTGAGGATTTATGTTGCATGCCGCAACTAGCTTGGGATTGAGATTATTGTTGTATATTGCTTTTGGATCAATTATTCTACTAAAAAGCCTTCACCATGACATGTATATGCTAAAGAGATTTGCTTTTCCTTTTAGGTAGCTTTCATGTGTCCTTCAGTGGTATCCTTATGTTTTTTGATTAAAAGCTTGAATTTCTTTGTTTTTCCGTAAATTAGTTTCTCCTTAATGGAAAATTCCTTATTTATTTTGAAGTTTGATAACCCCGTTTGTTTTCCGATAATTTAGAATGTGTGACTGCTCTCAATTTTCCTGAATATATATATGTTTACTAAGTTTGGNGCCCAAACTCATAGAACACATGAACCACCGTAACTGATCACAACTCCAGCACTCGAATTACTAAAACATCCTTCATGCACGATCATCCCACCAGGAATACTTTCATAATTGTTCCGTGCCTTATAACAATAATTTAAATGTCAGCGGTCTATCAACCAAGTGAGTACCGCGATACTAATGAAATATTTGTAAGTCAAAACACAATGTCCCTTCTAAAATGCACAACCATTCTCAAGAAATACCAAGTAGTAACAACATTCATCTAAATATCTGAAACTGGCCATGCTGTCCAAAATTCGTGACCTTCCATTCAAGACTGAAGTGCCACCTTGTACATGTAATCTTAATCCCAGACACAACACCATATATATCATGCCATCATATGAAAAGCACGAAAGTCTCATTATCCACTCTGAGTCACCAGCAAATTACATACCCGGTTAGTTAGAAACCTTCCATTTGCTCCCATCCAGGAGGAAATCACAATACACAACACGTTCCTCACACAGGTAGAAAATATCTGGCTCAAACCATGGTAGAAACCATCAAGAACACTTTGAAATCTGTTTGCACATAACCAAGCTATCAAAACTGAATTCCTCTAACTCGATCAGTCCACGTAGGTTACCAAACCCAAGAATATTGCCTCCAAAACATTTGTAGAGCCTCACCGCATCATAATTACCCCCATAAATACCACTACCGAGACACCCACTCTGAAAAGACCTTATGTGAACTTAAAATTGTTCCTTTACCTTACTTATACTGGAATGTAGAATCCCCAGTCATACAGAATTACGGGAAGTCCCAGCACCATCCAATGTAAATAACCGATTCTAGCGATATATAAATACGAAAATTCTCAATTGCTACATATAAATCTTTAACCCTTTAGAACCTTTTTGAGAGTCATCCACTCTGCTTAAATCTAAATTGCACCGCCCAAACGGGTCGAAAGATACGTGCCCCATTAGCAGAACAACACTCAAAGAAGTGACTCCCACCTTAGAGCAACCGAGCAAATTCATACTACATGCACACTACATCATTCACAAATAATAAATTACTCATCCCATGATTTTTTATTTATTTATTTATATATACTCATAACGTGCAATATAACATGTACCCAGGAATGTTCCTTACTCGATTCATTCTCGATCTCAACTTTCGCAAGTCATAACGGATCCACAATTATGCCTCAGACCCAACACTAGTATTTAACACATAACCACGAAATCAAATCGCTAATAGCCGGCTCCCCTACTTAGCTCAATGTCATAGAACAAAACATTCAATAATTCACAATACCCATATTCAATTAATGTCATAACACCGTAGTGAGATTTAACTAAATTCTTCCCAAGTTCATGAAACACAACCTATATGGTACCTCAAATCGTCTACTAAGCCTGCCTTTATTCTCGTGATAGTCAGGGCAACTTTCTTGACTACTTCAAATTCAAATCTCAATACATCTACCCTACTGGTAGTAAAGAAAATTATCCACACAATATTGTAAAGATCACACCTCTGTAGTTTATTTCGCATGTGATAACCCCCCCCTTTTAGCCTCAAACTAGCATCTTTTTATACCCTTCTCTACTAGAAAATGAGCCTATGGCAACAGTTATCATAGCAACGGTTAAGGAACCGTTGCCATAGAGTGGATATTGTAACGGTTACAATCGTTATAGTAGCATTGGAACCATATCAGCACACTTTAGCTATTAAACCGTTCCTATTGTAAAATCACCGTTGCCATAGGGTTTTTTTTTCATAACGGTTTTGTGAACCGTCCCACTAAATCTATTTACGGGAACGATTTTTGATAAAAATGTTATATCGGAACGGTTTTTTTTTCCCCTCATTTTTTCCCTTAAATTTTTCTAAACCCGCCAAACCCTTATTTATTTTATTAACTAATATAAATTAAATAACAAAAATATTTCAATGTCGATAACTCCAAAGCTACCTCCCAATAAACCCATTCATCTCCCCAACCCCTAGAACTCAAAGGCATCAACACCGTACCTCGAAAGTTCTCAACCCCTTTCATTGCTCTTTCCTTTCACCTTGAGAATTCCATCTAAGGCTAACCCTAAATCTCCTAATCCTCAAATCAAATCGCTGGCCTAGCCCAAATCTCCAATTCCCCAAAGTCTCAATCCTTTTCTGTTATTCGAAAAAGAGAAGGCATCAAAGAAGAACAAAGGAAAAATCTAAAAGGCGCGATTTAAGGTGAGAAAACTACTTCAATCGCGAGAAATTTTCGACCCAAAAGGCACTCTGTGAGAAACTAACTTCAAGTTTAAGTTTTTCTTTTCTAATTTGGGTATTTTTTTTATTTAATTATTGTTTTTCCTTTAATCCTTAGGGTGTGAGCAATGTATTTAATTTCTTGCTTTGACTGTAATATTATTCACGAAAAGAAGAACGAAAAAATTAAGGGGCTAGACATTGCTGTATTACTTATTTTTTAGGGTTATTTTTTAAGCAGAAAAATCAGATTTATATGGTCTTATTAGCTTTATGTATCAATTTATTTTTACCAAATGTTTAGGTGTTTATTTTTAGTATCTGTTTTGTAGGGAAGGGGGCGGGGGAGGGGGGATTAGGGTTTGGTTGTTGTTGAAGAAATTGGTTTTTTTTGGTAAAGGGTATGTTAGTTTTAACTAAAGATGTCTGCATTTTGATGGTCTTATTAGCTTTATATAAGTTTACTCTTTGCCAAGATCTCAGGATTTATTTAACTTTTGTTTTGTCAGAACATGCTTGTATTTTTTTTATTTTTTTTTTGGTTGGAGAAAACATAGAACATGTAGTGTTAATAGTACAATGGTATAATACTGAAATTTTCTTGTTAAATATTAGGTAATGTTAGAAAGAAAGCAAATAGAATTAGAAAATCTCCAAATCTTCACACTTTCAAGAATTGGTGCCTTTCTGTTATTCGCACTTGGAAGACAAGAATAAATAAGTTTGCCTTTCCTGTAGCATGAGCTATTAAGTTGGGTAGTTTGTATCTAAGTTTGTTTTTGTATCTATGACAAACTTATTTCCTTCCAAGTGTGCAATTCCTATTAGTAACTGACTATACTTTAGGAAAACCAACATCCTAGCTATTTTGTTAATAGAACATCAGAAGAAAAAGACATTTTAATTTCTTAAGGTGGCATTTGATGGGTTTGGGGGTTTGATTTATGTTTGGTTTTTGAAGAATCAATTTTGACTTTAGCTTTTGAAAAAATATGCATATGTTGGATTTGTTTTTATAAATCTCTGAATTCTTTTTCTGAATTTTCTTCTTTTCTTGTTTGAATATTTTCTTCAATTTTCCAGAGAATCTTGTAATGACTTTCTGCATAAAAAAAGAATTATTTAGTAAATTACTTAATTGGTTGATAATGAAAAATGGGGAGTTCAAAGATTGATTGTTTACCTGGTTTAGAAAGTTGACCATTTCATTACTCTTTCATCCTAGAACAAAAGGATAAAACTTCGAATATCATCAAGGACAGGACATGTTTCTCTATGATATCAGTTTGAGCCTATGGTGGAACAGTACTTAAACATCTGAACAATAAAAATAAAGTAATTGAGTGATTGGTGGAACATTATATGTTTTTCATTTTTGTAAGCTTACAAGTTGCAAATTTTGGAATAACGGGGAAAACGTACGTAGGAAATAGGGTAATGCTAGCAGTCTAGATAAATGTTTCATGAGATATTACTGATTTGGTCGCTAGACTTTTCTTTCTCTTATTTAATAGAATCTTTGTGAAGCTAAGTCAAAGTTCTATTAATCTTGAACTTCTTAATGGAACCATTTCTTATGTTTCTGTAAATCAATGACTAATATAAAGTTTAAAATAAAGTTGTGATTTTCCGTTTTATTTGACTAGATAAAGTAGTAGTGATACATAGATGCATTTCTTAATTCTTGAAATTTCTCTGTCTAATTATGGTTCTTGTGCGATCTTTTTTATCAAAAAAATATTTTTAAGCTGTTTACTTCTTGAATATTTGGTTTTAGCCTGTTGTTCTTTAATAGAATATTAAAAAGTTAGTTTGGTTTAATGTTTGTAAATTTATAATGTTATCTTAAACTTGATCATGCCTAATTGAATTCAAATTTAGCTGTTGGGTGTTACTTGATAGGTTAGCTGACTTTGATGGATAAATACACCCCCAGACATATTTGCAATACGCTGCCATAAACTTAGGACGGTGTAGTGGCTAGAGAACACCAGAACAGTGATGGGAAAGCTAGAGTTATCATTGGTAAGAAGAGTAGTGTCACTCAATGATCATAAAATTTAGGTGAGGACTACTAAATTTGTGGAGCAATTGAGAATTTTTTGGTAGGGTAGGCATAACAGCTTACATCTCTCTCAGAATACTATTTTAAAGTATAAGAGAATAAAAGAGAGTACTTGCATAGAGTATTAGAGTTGATTGTTAACAACATACAAGAGGCTTTTTATACAGAAGTTTAGGCTATTAAAGATGAGGAATTTTTATCGAAGTATCGAGGTACCCAATTATTACAATAGATGTTTGATGGGGGGGAAAAGATCCTATTACTACTTATATGAAAAACAGGTGTATTTAAAACTTTAGTATTTTGGCTGAATGAATTTTTGGTAACTAGCATAAATGATATCCTGGAGTTGTTCGGCTTCCTTATTTTATTTAAACAAGTCCAGATTTTGTGTTGTTTTTGGTATCTTCTTGATACTGTTATTGCATACGAATACTTCACCTTATCAAGTAAAAGATTGTGAACTGACCGTACCCCAAACCGACACAGGTGAACAAGTAGAGTATACTAGGGCGCTTGAGAGAACCATACTTAAAATCAAAATATTAATACTCATAGTTGAAATACTCAATTAAAACAATACGAAATAACTGACATAAACTGTAAACTCCCAAAGACCTGGGGTCATGAGTCTAGAGCCTCTAAC
>NW_017691136.1:0-892 GCF_001879085.1 Nicotiana attenuata
AAATCATTACCTACCCACTAATAATTTTTCTATGATGTCTTGATTTTCTTTCTCTACCATGCTTCGTGGGTATCTTCTTGACTGAACTAGTATTGAAACTTGATGCTGAAATATTTGGCAGGTTCCTCATAGTTTCATCAATTACAGGTGGTAGAGGATGAATAATCCCAATAGCACCAGGTAGAGGTGGGGGAAACCAGTGCTCAAGAATGTCTTTATGGTAACCCAAAATCACAAAGTTTCGCCGTTCGCAGTCTAAGAACATATTCACAGTCCAATTTGTCTTTACCGATATCTTGTACGTCACAATAACAAAGCTAATTTGGATTGCGTGTTGTCTTAGTCCATTGAAAACATTAAGAGGAGTTCAGAATTTAATTTTGAAGTGATTTGAAGTAGATTTGAGTTAAATTTCAAATCTGTATTTTTCAAGTTTATTAGTTGTTTGGATTGTTGATTTCGCCCAACTCTAGTCCTAAAAAAGGATAAGCGGTCGCTGCAAATATAATCCGGTCTAAAAGTCCGGAGTCGAATCCCACAGAGAACTAAGGTTTCGCTGTAATTGTTCAATATCGCAAAGAAGACAAGTTTGAACAATTTCTAAATTATAAAACTTGAGATTTATATTTCTAACTAATTAACCAACAAATACTATAAAACGGTAAAATTATCAACTAACAAGACAAAGGTTTGGAGACTAAATTAAGGAGGTCTAGAGTTATGATTTCCCCAATTGTTGATTTCATTAATTGTATGCTTCTTATAGCTTTGACTTAGTTGCCTTTATCAATCATGAACTCTCCAGCTATCACAAATCTCTCTCAAGCAATTATGATAATTTACTAGACGCACTCTCTCAAGCTACGCTAGCTAGATTCACATTACAGTTCAC
>NW_017691136.1:4785-5625 GCF_001879085.1 Nicotiana attenuata
TTTTTTTGGACAAAGGCGGGACACAAAGTTAAATGGTGGACACAAAAACGGGTATAGATGACAAATCGACCCCGATTTAATGCTACTAAATTGACCCATTATTTTATTTTCTTACCTAGTTTAGGCTATTTTTTATATATAATACTTGATTTTTTTTCATTCCTTAGGCCAATATCTTTTTATTAAAGAATTGATGGAAAATTTTAATACCTCATTCTTGCAATCAATGAAGGGGAGCCTTGGCGTAACTAGTAAAATTGCTGTCATGTGACCAGGAAGTCACGGGTTCGAGCCGTGGAAATAACATCTTGCAAAAAATACAGGGTAAGACTGCTACAATAGACCCTTGTGGTCCGGCACTTCCCCGGATCCCACGTATAACGGGAGCTTAGTGCACCGAGCTGCCTTTTATTTTATTTTATTTTATTTTATTTCTTGCAATCAATAACTGTAACACTCATCTTGCCCAGTTCCCAACCTCGCACTCGATATCCCTCGAGGAAAGAATAAAATTTGCCTAATTTTTTATAAAAAAAAGGGCAGTCCGATGCACTAAATTCCCGTTATGACGGGGTCAGAGAAGGACCGGACTACAAGAATCTATTGTATGCAGTATTAACCTGCATTTCTGCAAGAGGTTGTTTCTGGAAACTTAAGATAAACAAATATTTGAAAGAAAATCAAGACATCATTATTGTGGGTAGTAATGATTTTATCTTAAAGTTAAAATCATTACTACCCACAATAATTTTTCTATGATGTCTTGATTTTCTTTCTCTACCATGCTTCGTGGGTATCTTCTTGACTGAACTAGTATTGAAACTTGATGCTGAAATATTT
>NW_017691137.1:0-527 GCF_001879085.1 Nicotiana attenuata
ATGGCGAATGCACTTAGCTTGAGTCCCAGTTCGAGCGAGGTCGAACTGTCCAACTTTGATGCCGAAGGCACTTAGCCTGAGTACCAGTTCAAGCGGGTCCGAACAGTCAAATTTTGATTGCGAAGGTACTTAGCCTGAGTCCTAGTTCGAGCGAGGTCCAACTGTCAAATTTTGATGGCGAAGGCACTTAGCCTGAGTCCCAGTTCGTGCGAGGTCAAAGTGTCAAAGTTTGATGGCGAAGGAACTTAGCCTAAGTCCCAGTTCGAACGAGGTCGAACTGTCAAACTTTGATGGCGAAGGCACTTAGCCTTAGTCCCAGTTCGAGCGAGGTCGAACAGTCAAATTTTGATGGCGAAGGCACTTAGCCTGAGACCCAGTTCGAGCGAGGTCCAACTGTCAAACTTTGATGGCGAAGAAACTTAGCCTGAGTCCTAGTTCGAGTGGGGTCGAATTTTCAAATTTTGATGTCGAAGGCACTTAGCATGAGTCCTAGTTCGAGCGAGGTCGAACTGTCAAATTTTGATGGC
>NW_017691137.1:5387-5625 GCF_001879085.1 Nicotiana attenuata
GAAGAAACTTAGCCTGAGTCCTAGTTCGAGTGGGGTCGAATTGTCAAATTTTGATGTCGAAGGCACTTAGCTTGAGTCCCAGTTCGAGCGAGGTCGAACTGCCAATCATTAATGGCACTTAGCCTGAGTCCCAGTTCGAGTGGGGTCGAATTGTCAAATTTTGTGTCGAAGGCAATTAGCCTGAGTCCCAGTTCGGGCGAGGTCAAACTGTCAAACTTTGATGGCGAAGAACCTTAGC
>NW_017691138.1:0-853 GCF_001879085.1 Nicotiana attenuata
GTAATGGTTCTTCACTGTAAACTTGTTCAACTGACGGTAATCAATACACATGCGCATAGAACCATCCTTCTTCTTCACAAACAAGACAGGAGCACCCCACGGTGAAACACTGGGTCGAATAAAACCCTTACCAAGCAATTCCTGCAACTGATCCTTCAACTCCTTAAACTCAGGAGGAGCCATACGATACAGAGGAATGGAAATGGGTGGAGTGCCCGGCAACAGATCAATGCCAAAATCAATGTCTCTATCAGGCGGCATGCCCGGAAGATCAGCTGGAAATACGTCGAGATAGTCCCGTACCACTGGAACCGAATCAACAGAAGGGGTATCAACACTAACATCTCTCACATAAGCTAAATACGTGGCACACCCCTTCTCAACTATACGCTTAGCTTTAAGAAAAGAGATAACTCTACTCGGAGTGTGATCTAAAGTACCACTCCACTCAATACGTGGAATACCTGGCATAGCCAGCGTCACGGTCTTGGGGTGAAAATCAAGAATAGCAAAATGGGGCGACAACCAGTCCATGCCCAAAATAATGTCAAAATCCACCATACCGAGTAACAATAAGTCCGCTCCGGTCTCAAAACCACGAATAGTAACCAAACATGACCGATAAATGCGGTCCACAACAAGAGAATACCCCACAGGAGTAGAAACATAAACGGGGGCACTCAAAAAATCCCGAGGCACACCCAAATGAGGAGCAAAGTAAGAGCCCGGATCGAATAGAACCGATGCCTCTCTGTGGCAAACCAGTATAATACCTGTAATGACGGAGTCGGAGGCAACAGCCTCAATACGAGCAGGAATAGCATAATATCTGGCCCGACCCCTCTCTCGAGGG
>NW_017691138.1:5210-5624 GCF_001879085.1 Nicotiana attenuata
TAGCTGAGGACGGCCTGGGCCAACTCTGCACGGCCTCTACCTTCCTCGGATCCACCCGAATACCCTCACTAGAAATCACATGGCCTAAGAATGCCACAGAACTTAGCCAAAACTCTTTGAGAACTTTGCATATAACTTCTTCTCCCTCAAGGTCTGAAGCACGGTCCTCAGATGCTGCTCATGATCTTCCCGACTCCGGGAATACACCAGAATATCATCAATAAAAACAAGGATGAACGAGTCCAGATATGGCCTGAATACACTGTGCATCAAATGCATGAAAGCTGCTGGGGCATTGGTCATCCCAAATGACATAACAAGGAACTCGTAAATACCATACCGAGTCCTAAAGGCAGTCTTCGGAGTATATCGTCGCCGTACCCGTATTCTACTAACGTGTAGTACGGTAACCGT
>NW_017691139.1:0-2069 GCF_001879085.1 Nicotiana attenuata
GATATAGATAGACGTGGAGTAAGGAAGAAACATTACGTACCCCGATTTTACCAGGGATAGAACAATGCCACACCATCAAATTAATAGACCCATCTGGAACTCTTTTTGGCTTAGCAACAATACCTAAAAAGATAAAAAAAGACCCATTAAAGTTAATAGACTCATCATATTAACAGACCCTTAGAACCCATTATTGTTTATCAATAAACCTAAAATTAGTAACAATAAAAAATTGAATGGACGAGAGTATAAATAAAAAGAGTAGAAAAGTACGTACATGTGGGTGATCTACGTACATGTGGGTGATCCTTACGCCATTCTTTGCGTTCCGCAGCAAAACGACCACGCACGATTCCTCCTTACATGTTTGTTTGCCCACCCTTTTCCTCTCTCTCTCTCTAGAAATATTGAATGATGAAAATGGTGTTAGAGTGGTAATAGGAGCTTCTATGTTGTGGAGTATTTGCCTATTATTTGGAAAGTGTTGCTGCCATCATTATATTTTCTTGGAAGGAACCAATGTGATTGACATTTCTATGTGTCTTGGAAGAGGAGATGACTAGTGGTCTTGTCCAAAGAGTTTTCCGCCGCCTTAATACCTTAGTAAAATAAACTTTATAAATTCCCAAAACCGATTAATCATATATTCATATCTATGTTAATTTTCCTTTTTAAATTTTTTCAAATACATACTAATCCTCCGTCCCATGAAGGTGTTTGACTTGATCTGAACCTAACTAATTTTATACAAAAATTTTACACTTGTTGAATTTTTGTTGTGATACTTGTCATCACATTGATTTGCTTCTCGGCTTCTCCTATTCTATATAAATAATCGTGAAGTAAGGAAGAAACATTACATACCCCGGTTTTTCTAGGGGATAGAACAATGCCACATCATCAAATTGAAGAACCCATCTGGACCTGTTTCTCGCTTAGCAACAAAACCCTAAGAAAGAAAAAAAAAAGACTCATCAAAGTTAAGAGACACATCAAATTAACTAACCCTTAGAACCCATTATTGTTTATAACTAAACCTAAAATTAGTAACAATAAAAAATTAAAAAGGACGAGAGTATAAATACAAAGTAGAAAAGTACGTTACGCCATTCATTGCGTTCCGCATCAAGAGGACCACGTGCGATTCCACCTGACATGTTTGTTTGCCCGCCCTTTTCCTCTCCTCTCTCTCTCTCTCTCTCTCTCTCTCTCTCTCTCTCTCTCTAGAAATGTTGAATGATGAAAATGGGTTAGAGTGGTGATAGGAACATCTATGTTGTGGAGTATTTGCCTATTTTTTGGAAACTGTTGCTGCCATCATCATTTTTTCTTGGAAGGAACCAATGTGATTGACATTTCTATATGTCTTGGAAGAGGAAAAGACTAGTGGTCTTGTCCAAAGAGTTTTTCACCTGATTAATACTTTAATAAATAAACTTTATAAATTCCCAAAACCGATTAACCATATATTAATATCTATGTTAATTTCCCTTTTTAAATTATTTCAAATACGTACTAATCCCTCCGTCCCATGAAGGTGTTTGACTTGATCCGAACCTAACTAATTTTATCCTAAAATTTGACACTTGATGAATTTTATTGTGACACTTGGTATCATCACATTGATTTGCTTCTCCTATTCTATAATGATAGACGTGAAGAAAGGAAGAAACTTTACATACCCCGATTTTACCCGGTATAGAACAATGCCACACCATCAAATTAACAGACCCATCTGCACCTATTTTTGGCTTAGCAACAAAATCCTAAGAAAGAAAAAAAAGACCCATAAAGTTAAGAGACTCATCAGATTAACACACCTTTAGAACCCATTACTGTTTATTAATAAACCTAAAATTACTAACAATAAAAAATTTGAAAGACGAGAGTATAAATAAAGAGTAGAAAAGTACGTACATGTGGGTGATCCTTGCGCCATTCTTTGTGTTCCGCAGCAAGACGACCACGCGCGATTCCACCTTACATGTTTGTTTGCCCACCCTTTTCCTCCTCCCCCCCCCCTCTCTCTCTCTAGAGAGAGAGAGAGGAAGAGTAATGTGAATGATAGA
>NW_017691139.1:3040-5624 GCF_001879085.1 Nicotiana attenuata
ACACACACACACACTACCTCCCCAATTTGAACTGGCAATTTTTATTTCTTTTGTTTTTGTTTTTTATTTTACAATAACTTTAAAACTCCAACTTGAAACTATTTCCCAACTTGAATAGGTAGTTTTTTTTTAAATTAATATTTTTGTTTATTTATTGTAGCTAGTTTAATTTTTTTCTTATTTTTTCGTTTTTTATTTTAATATAACTATAAACTCCAACTTGAAACTACTCCCAGTTTGAATGGGTAGTTATTTTTTTATATTTTCGTTTTTTTAATATAGATAATTATAAGATATCGATATTTATTAACTCAAATAGAATAACCAATTAATTCAAAATTTAAAAAGTTTTTTAGTAAAAAATGTAGTTTATTTTGTCTTAACAATGCCACTTGGCTTTTTGTGGTTATGCCGCTTGTCTTAATAATGTATTTTTGCCTCTCCTTTTATTATATATATACTAGCCACAACAAACACCCTATCTCCACCAAGTTCTGCCACCCTGCATTTGGACCAAACCAATCACGAATAATATGTATTCCCATCTCAATTCTCATTGTATCACAAGTAGTGGAGCTAAGCTTTTCACTAAAGGGAGTCAAAAGTTGAAAAAATTAAATCCACAAAAAAGTTAAGGGATTCAATACATAGTATATATATATAAATGTTTTTACCTATCTAAACAGTATATATGTGGCTCCGCCGCTGTATATCACTTAATTATGATAAATTAATGTGATTTCATGCAAACAGAGGGTGTGGCAAAGATTTTTATGGACAATGAATGGGAATTTTCCAAGAAACAACTTTCAGCAAAATCAACGAAAATATTCTAGCTTTCCACTTTTTAAACTAATAAAACATATCCAGCAAAATTACAGAAAGGAGAAAATTCGTGAAGAAAGGTAGAAACTTTACATACCCCGGTTTTACCAGGGAGAGAACAATGCCACACCATAAAATTGATGGACCCATCTGGACCTATTTATGGCTTAGCAACAAAACCCTAAAAAATACCCATAAAGTTAAGAGACTCATCGAATTAACATACCCTTAGAACCCACTATTGTTTATCAATAAACCTAAAATTAGTAACACTAAAAAATTGAAAGGTCGAAAGTTTAAATAAAGAGTAGAAAGTATGTACATGTGGGTGATCCTTACGCCATTCTTTGAGTTCCGCACCAAGACGATCACGCGCGATTCCGCCTGACATGTTTGTTTGCCCACCCTTTTCCTCTCTCTCTCTCTCTGTCTCTCTCTATGTCTCTCTCTGTAGAAACGTTGAATGATGAAAATGGTGTTCGAGTGATGACAGGAGCTTTATGTCGTGGAGTATTTGTCTTTTTTTTTTTTTGAAAACCGTTGTTGCCATCATTATTTTTTCTTGGAAGGAACCAATGTGATTGACATTTCTGTATGTCTTGGAAGAGGAGAAGACTAGTTGTCTTGTCCAAGGAATTTTCCGCCTGCTTAAAACTTTAATAAAAAAAACTTTATAAATTCCCAAAACTTATTAATCATATATTAATATTTATATTAATTTTCCTCTTTAAATTGTTTCAAATACATACTAATCCCTCCGTCCCATGAAGGTGTTTGACTTGATCTGAACCTAACTGATTTTATCCTGAAATTTGACACTTGTTGAAATTTGGTTGTGATACTTGGCGTCATCGCATTGATTTGCTTCTCGTATTCTATATGGATAGACGTGAAGAAAGGAAGAAACTTTACATACCCCGATTTTACCAGGGATAGACAATGCCACACCATCAAATTGACAGACCCATGTGAACCTGTTTCTCGCTTAGCAACAAAACCCTAAGAAAGAAAAAAAAAAAAGACCCATAAAGTTCAGAGACATCAAATTAATAGACCCTTAGAACCCCATTACTGTTTATCAACAAACCTAAATTTAGTAACAATAAAAATTTAAAAGGTTCCGGAGCAAGACGACCACGCGCGATTCCGCCTAACATGTTTGTTTGCCCATCCTCCCCCCCCCCCCTCTCTCACTGTAGAAATATTGAATGATGAAAATGGTGTTAAAGTAGTGATAGGAGCTTTTATGTTATGGAGTATTTGCCATTTCTTTGAAAACTGTTGTTGCCATCATTATTTTTTCTCAGAAGGAACCAATGTGATTGACATTTCCGTGTGTCTTGAAAGAGGAGAAGACTAGTGGTCTTGTCCAAAGAATTCCCCGCCTGCTTAAAACATTAATAAATAAACTTTATAAATTTCAAAACTGATTAATCATATATTAATATCTATATTAATTTTCCTTTTTAAATTATTTCAAATACATATTAATCCTCCATCCCATGAAGGTGTTTGACTTGATCCGAACCTAACTAATTTTATCAGAAAATTTGACATTTGTTGAATTTTTATTGTGATACTTGTCATCACATTGATTTGCTCCTCCTATTCTATATAGATAGACGTGGAGTAAGGAAGAAACATTACGTACCCCGATTTTACCAGGGATAGAACAATGCCACACCATCAAATTAATAGACCCATCTGGTAACTCTTTTTGGTCTTAGTCAACAATACCTAAAAAGATAAAAAAGAACCC
>NW_017691140.1:0-411 GCF_001879085.1 Nicotiana attenuata
AGTCGCCTTTCTGCCAACATTAGGGCTCCAATCCCTGAATTGAGGTTTTAGACATAGGGCCTCCTTTTCCTAGTCGCATTTTTTGCCAACATTGGGGCTCCAATCCCTGAGTTGAGATTATTAGACATAGGGCCTCCATTCCCTAGTCGCCTTTTTGCCAAAATTAGGGCTCCAATCCCTGAGTCGAGATTATTAGACATAAGGCCTCCATTCCCTGGGGTCGTTTTTTCCAACATCAGGGCTCCAATCCCTGAGTTGCCTTTTTAGACATAGGGCCTCCATTCACTAGTCGCCTTTTGCCAACATTAGGGCTCCAATCCCTGAGTTGTGCCTTTTCAGACATAGGTCCTCCATTCCCTAGTCGCTTTTTGCAAACATTAGGGCTCGAATCCCTGAGTTGAGCTTTTTATA
>NW_017691140.1:5395-5624 GCF_001879085.1 Nicotiana attenuata
GACATAGGGCCTCCATTCCCTAGTCGCCTTTTGCAAAACATTCGGGCTCTAATCCCTGAGTTGTGCCTTTTTAGACATAGGGTCTCCATTCCCTAGTCGCCTTTTGCCAACATTAGGGCTCCAATCCCTGAGTTGAGCTTTTTAGACATAGGGCATGAATTCCCTAGTCGCTTTTTGCCAACATTAGGGCTCCAATGCCTGAGTTGTGCCTTTTAGACATAGGGCCTCC
>NW_017691141.1:0-283 GCF_001879085.1 Nicotiana attenuata
TGTTTAAGCCAAAGGCGTCCACCTGGAGACAAGAAAATACATTTCAAGATTAAGCGTCAGGCGCCCACCTGTAGAACAAGGAAATTCATTTCAAGTTAATGCATCAAGCTCCCACCTGGAAAACAAGGGAATTCATTTCAAGATTAAGCATCAGGCGCCCACCTGGAAAACAAGGGAATTTATTCCAAACTTAAGCCTCAGGCGCCCACCTGGAGAACAAGAAAATTCATTTCAAGATTACGCGTCAGGCGCCCACCTGGAGAACAAGGGAATTCATTTCAAG
>NW_017691141.1:4783-5624 GCF_001879085.1 Nicotiana attenuata
GCATCAGGCACCCACCTGGAGAACAAAGGAATTCATTTCAAGGTTAAGCCTCAAGAGCCCACCTGGAGAACAAGGGAATTCATTTCAAGATTAATCATCAGGCACCCACCTGGAGAACAAGGGAATTCATTTCAAGTTTAAGCATCAGGCGCCCACCTGGAAAACAAGGAAATTCATTTCAAGATTAAGCATAAGGCGCCCACCTAGGGAACAAGGGATTTATTTCAAGTTTAAGCATCAGGCACCCACCTGGAGAACAAGGGAATTCATTTCAAGCTTAAGCCTCAAGAGCCCACCTGGAGAACAAGGGAATTCATTTCAAGATTAATCATCAGGCACCCACCTGGAGAACAAGGGAATTCATTTCAAGTTTAAGCATCAGGCGCCCACGTTGAAAACTAGGGAATTCATTTCAAGCTTAAGACTCAGGCGCCCATATGGAGAACAAGGGAATTACTTTCGGGATTAAGCATCAGGCGCCCACCTGGAGAACAGGGGAATTCATTTCAAGTTTATGCATCAGGCGGCCACCTGGAGAACAAGGGAATTCATTTCAAGACTAAGCATCAGGCACCCACCTGGAAAACAAGGGAATTCATTTTAGGCTTAAAGCCTCAGGCGCCCACCTGGAGAAAAAGGGAATTTATTCCAAGATTAAGCATCAAGCGCACACCCGGAGAACAAGGCAATTCATTTCAAGCTTAAGCCTCAGGCGCCCACCTAGAGAATAAGGGAATTCATTTCATGTTTAAGCCAAAGGCGTCCACCTGGAGACAAGAAAATACATTTCAAGATTAAGCGTCAGGCGCCCACCTGTAGAACAAGGAAATTCATTTCAAGT
>NW_017691142.1:0-602 GCF_001879085.1 Nicotiana attenuata
TCGTGCAGATGGGGAGGCAAGGATTAGCCTTAGGGAGGCAAGGATTAGCCTCATGCAAGTGGGGAGGCAATGATTAGCCTCATGCAAATATGGAGGCAGGGATTAGCCTCATGCAAATGGGGAGGCAAGGATTAGCCTTAGGGAGGCAAGGATTAGCCTCATGCAAGTGGGGAGGCAAGGATTAGCCTCATGCAAATATAGAGGCAGGGATTAGCCTCATGCAAATGTGCGGGACAGGGATTAGTCCCATGCAAAGAGCAAGAAGCAAACAAGAGTAGCATATGTCTTAGTTGGAGATACATTCGGTGTCTGATGGCTTGGTTGACAGTGATCTTGCTACGTGTATATATTTGCGGATGTTATCGTCATGTCAGATGTGCCTGCGTTCAAAGAAAAATTGTAAGTTTTGTGAGGGGAGGTTGGTTCGTGCTTTCATCCGTTGGCCTTGCTTTGCTCCGTTCTGGAGGCCTTTTGAGTTTCCTGGGTAACCTGACTGTTACGGAAATAGAGTTTTCGAAAATATGCAATTATTGATAAAAATAGAGTCATTTAGAAACATATTGAAATATTAAGTAATTTTAGATGAACTAGTGACTGTAACA
>NW_017691142.1:4953-5624 GCF_001879085.1 Nicotiana attenuata
AACAATAACAATCAAGGTGTATGGAACAATGGGAACCAAGGAAACCGGGGGCAAGGCTTTCAAAGGCCCCCAATGTACCAACAACCGAACAATCCACCCACTTCCCCTTTTCAAAGTCCTAGTTCTTCGGGTAATGAAATGGGTAGAATTGAAATGATGTGCGAACAAATGATGAAAAAGAATGCGGATTCCGATGCGCAATTGGCTTCTCACAATACTTCAATTAGGAATTTGGAGGTGCAAATAGGCCAAATCTCTCAATCATTGAATACTCGCCCGAAGGGTGCTCTACCAAGTGATACGGTAGTGAACCCAAAGGGTGGGAACAATCATGTCATGGCGGTTACAACACGAAGTGGGAGAGGCGGTGATGTGAATGCCTCGAAACAAAAGCAAGTTGTTGATGATGATGTTGAGTTGCAAGAAGATGTGGTTCCTTTGGTAGTTGAAGATGTGGTTGATGAAAATGTGAACAATGAAGTGAGGATTGACATTAATGAAACTGAGGTGGAAACTCAAGCGGCCGTGAACCCGTCTAGGGAGCATGTAATTGACATGCTGGAGCCGGTTGTGCCAAAAGCCAAGGCACCTTTGCCTAGGCCACCTCCCCCTATCCTCAGAGGCTAGCCAAGCAGAAAACGTGAGAATCAATTCAAAAAGTTCATCGACAT
>NW_017691143.1:0-521 GCF_001879085.1 Nicotiana attenuata
ATACAGGCGGGCTCCTAACTTCAAACTTGAAATGTATTGCTCTGCTATCCAGGCGGGCTCCTGACTTCAAACTTGAATGTATTCCTCTGCTATCCAGGCAGGCTCCTGACTCTGTTCTCCAGGCGGGCTCCTGGCTGCTGAAACTTGAAACGCATGCCTCTGTTCTCCAAGCGAGCTCCTGACTGCTGAAACTTGAAATGTATGCCGCTGTTCTCCAGGCGGGCTCCTGCCTGCTGAAACTTGAAATGTATGCCTCTGTTCTCCAAGCGGGCTCCTGACTGCTGAAACTTGAAATGTATGCTTCTGTTCTCCAGGCGCGCTCCTGATTGCTGAAACTTGAAATGTATGCCTCTGTTCTCCAGGCGGGCTCCTGACTGCTGAAACTTTGAGATGTATGCCTCTGTTCTCCATGCGGGCTCCTGATTGCTGAAATATGAAATGTATGCCTCTGTTCTCCAGGCGGGCTCCTGACTGCTGAAACTTGAAATGTATGCCTCTGTTCTCCAGGCGGGCTCCTGACT
>NW_017691143.1:5068-5623 GCF_001879085.1 Nicotiana attenuata
TTGCTGGAATTTTCACAAGTCTTCATCATGTTGTTCTGAGCAAACTGCTTCTGGGTTTCTTCTGCCGGCTCATTCTCACGATCACTCATACCCACCATATGCGTCTCATCGTGCACAGGAGATGGATCTTGGCCAGTGTTTGTTTGCATCTGGATTTTGCACGACGATGTCGCCTGCATCAATAAGCTTTTGAATTGCATCTTCAGTTCACATTCTCTTGTCGTGCCCCACGGGCACCTGAGCAGTATGCGCACTGTTGAGAAGGATCGAGTTTCTTTGGAGGAGGGTTCGGCGCTTTTATCTGAATCGGCTTCAGCATGCCCAGTGTCCTTAACCGCTGAAACAGACTGGCGTATGATTCTCCCAACGGAGTGAAGGCTTTCTTCTTTCGTAACCTCTCATTCTTAAATGTCGGATTGGGCCGAAAACCTGAGCCAGGGTGTTTTTGGGAAGCTCGCAGGGGTAGATGGGCATTATTTTGAGCTGGGTACTGTGATGTGCGACTTTGGGATTTCTGTGGGGAGAAGTAGCGTCGGGGAAGGTCATCTAATGCAC
>NW_017691144.1:0-5623 GCF_001879085.1 Nicotiana attenuata
ATATGCGCACCTTTGAGAAGGATCAAACTTCTTTGGGAGAGGGTTCGGCATTTTTATTTGAATCGGCTTCAACATGTCCAATGTCCTTAGCCTCTGGAACAGACTGGCGTATGATTCCCCTAACGGAGTGAAGGCTCTCTTCTTTTGTAACCTCTCATTCTTAAATGCTGGATTGGGCCGAAAACCTTAGCCGGGGTATTTTTGGGAAGCTCGCGGGGGTAGATGGGCATTTTGCGGAGCTGGGTACGTGATGTGCGACTTTGGGATTTCTGTGGAGAGAAGTAACATCGAGGAAGGTCATCTAATGCACAAGGATAACCACAGGGACGATGTCGAGGCCGGAAGTGTTGATCAGGAAAACCTATCGGATCATCTTTTCTGTTCCTCTTTCTTCCAACCAAGCTTACTGGTACGTTCTGCCTGGCTTCCGAACGACTCACGATTTTGCCTGACTTGATTCCTTCTTCCACTAGCTCCCCCATTTTTGATACATCATTGAAAGGCTTACCCAAGGCCGGGATCAAATGACTGTAGTAGGCAGGTCCCCGGGCCTGTAGAAAAAGCTTACCCATTTCTTCTTTGCTGATCGGGGGACTGACTCGAGCAACTTGCTCCCTCCATCTGAGCCCAAACTCATTAAAGCTTTCCTCCGGCCTCTTTTCCATCTTAGATAGCAAGGTGCGGTCTTGGGTAACGCTTGATTTGCATTGAAAGTATCGGACAAAGTCTCGAGCCATGTCACCCAATGTAAGCCACCTATCGACATTTTGACGACCATGCCAGTCCAAAGCTGCCCCAGTTTGGCTTTTGCTGAAATATGCCATCATCACGTCATCTTTTTCTCCGACAATCCTCATTTCGTTGCAATAGACCCTCAGGTGGGCTACCGGGTCTCCACGCCCATCATACAAGTTGAAGTTTGGTACTTTGAATCCTGCGGGCAGGCGGGTGTCATGTGGCACAATCAGTTCTTGGCAAGTCATGCTACCCTGGCCTCCTACTCTTCGCTTGTCCCTTAAGGACAGTTCTATGCTTTTCAGCTTTCTGGGCGTCCCATCTCGTCCTTCTCTTCCTGTAACCTTTTCATTTCTATCATGGAGCTCATCTCGGGATATGACAGGAGGGCAATTTTGGGTAGTAGTAACTGAGGGATGAGCGGTGGAGCTACTAGGGTAGTTGGGACGAGTGTGATAAGCGGGTGTGTCTGGAGAATATGGAGGATCATCTGGTATTGTGTTGGGAGTTTGGGTAAGGGTAGCGTCCGGGAAATTTAGTGGTGGCGGAGGTGGCGCCTTCCCAATCATCCAGGCTTGATACATGTCTGTCATATGTTGTCTTAGCATCCGCACCTCTTCAGCCAACCCATTATCTTGTTCCACCAACTGTTGTCGAGCACCAGTATCAACCAACTCAGTTCTCTTGTTGTTTGCCATTGCCTTTTGTCCTTGTGTTGTACAGAAGAGTTACCACTTTCAAACCACAAACCAACCACCTTTCTGGAATTGGAACAAAATGAAACCATCACGTTAGCGTTAGGGCATCTAACACATTGGCAACAGCTTTTGATCGGTCGCATGCGTCATCCCGGCTTTTCCTTATTTCCGATTGTAAACTCTTTCTTCTTATGTTCTCCTTCTTGTTTTTCACTCTTGACTTTGTCTTCTCTCGTTCCTATTTCCTTCCTCTCTTGAGTTTTGTTTATCCGCTCTGTTCTTTCCTTTTTGCCTTTCGTGGGTTTTCCTCTCTTTTCTTCTTTTTTTTCTTTTTTTTTCTTTTTTTTTTCTTATTTGGTTATGGTCGAATCCTATGGAGATTGCCTACGTATCATGACCCCGCATGAATCAGACCAAGCGTAGTTCTTGCATAATAAATGTAAAGTAGAAGCAAAATATTTCCTGGTGCCCGCGGGACATCGTTCGGTCTCGCCGCGGGCCTATATGCAAATTCTCCTTATTTTGAATCGTGCTCATCCTGCACATTTATTGAGGTGATTTTAATCACTTATTTTGACCTAAAAGAGAAAAATAGCGCAATCTCTGTTCAAATTTCTAAGTTAAACAAACAGCCGGTTTTGCAGCTACGGCTTTCCAGCACTTCGGAGAGAAGACTTTAAGGCTGTACCCGTTGACCGTTTGGGAAATGACTCAAGATGGCCGTTTTTGCACAAACAGCCTTCCGGCGCCCGTTTGGGGACATTCGGCTATTTTGACAAAACGGCATCACCTGATTTATTTACGACAAAATAAAAATTGACATTTTTGGCTATTTTTGTAAAGGGGTGGTTGGACCCGATGAGGGTTGCCTACGTATCTCACACTCGATGAGAATCAAACCTGCGTAGTTCGGGCAAATAAATCTAACTATTTTTGAAAACACCCCCTAATTTGAAAATAAAACTTTTTTCTTTTTTTTTCTTTTGGTTTTTGTTGGCAAATTCCCTTTTCTGAAAGCAAGATTCTTTTTATATTTTCTTTTTTTAGTGGCAAATAAAACGAACTAATTTGAAAATAAACTTTTTTTTTGTTTTTCTTTTCCACTGGCAAACAAAACAAACTACTTTTCTTCTCAAAAATCCGGCAGCATTTCGGCACTACTTGGCCATCGGTTTTTTTTTGGTATAGGTAATTAATTCTCCCCACTGCTACTTCGCTTTTTCTCTCTTTTTTTTCAATATTGCCCAGATACAAAGCCGGTCGGCATGCGAGTCCAAAACAGATAAATGCACAAGTAGGATGCATCAGGATGGTCCATTACTCCGGGTACACCTGTCCTAGACGGACCCAACCCCTGTGTTGAGTCCCCTAAGTCAAAATGCACGTGATGCAGATAAGCGCTCCTACTAGGGATCCGGCATGAAGTCAAGTTCTTCTAGGTTCAAAACCTGGGTATGTGTTCTAGACTGTGTACCCGAGCTGACAACTCGAGTCGAGGAGGGGGCTACGTACCGGGGACCCGCGGGATCGTCCGGCTTAGTAACTTGTCCGGCCTCTTTCTTATTTCAAGGTATGACACTAACAGAATAGGGAGTCTCAACCAGTAAGCACATCCCCGGAGGTGAGAAGAGAAGGGTTTCGGCACAATTTTTATACAGTTCAGATAATATCGAAGCAGTAAAGCATTTGGCACATTTAGCAGGAAACATGTAGGAAAATCAGATAAAGCCAAACATAACAATTATTGTCAGCTCGAATTCTTAAACCCTGAACCGAAGTTCTGGGTTTGAATCCTCAGCAGAGTCGCCAGAGCTGTCACACCTCCCTTTTACCTACACCCCCGGAAGAGGGTATGATAAAGGGATTTATTTCCAACTTGAAGTGACAATCGGAACGGGATTTATTATTAATATTCAGAGTCGCCACTTGGGAGAGTAATGGTGTCCCAAGTCATCGATTGTATCCCGAACCGAGGAAATTATGACTCTGTTATCAGTCCGCAAACCAGAAATCTAGGTAAGGAATTCTGTTAACCCGGGGGAAGGTGTTAGGCATTCCCGGGTTCCGTGGTTCTAGCACGGTCGCTTAATTGTCATATTTGATTTTATCTGATTCCGAAACATGTTCTAACCTATGTGCTTTATTAATAAACCGCTTTTATTTTTATTTTTTTAAGAATTGCAACGTCGTGAAAATGCGCCTCGAACCACGTCGCACCAGTGCACCCGTGATTATTAACACATTTCGACTTCGTTGGATTTGGGTCACATGAATGTGCACCCGTAATTACGAAGGTAAGATTAATTAAATCGCGTGCCTAAAGAGACTATCGTATTATTGTCTTTGGGGAAGGCCGTGAAATTCGCTAAACGACCTATCCCGAAGTCTAAGTATTTAACTTAAACATTTATCGAGGGACCCGCGACTTATATATTTGCTTGGCGAGGCTCATCTCATTTATTTCTAAAATCGACCTAGAAGAACTGTGACTTTCTAGTAAGTATTCTACTAACAAGAGAAGGCCCCAATTAATTAGTATGTCCATGTATTATTGCCAAGGTATTCAAATAGGTATTGAACTTAAACAAAATACCCCAAGGAAATGTTCAGTTTTGTGGGCCTTAAAACAGGCCCTTAAGAGAAATCAGGCCCCAAAACAGGCCTTAAACGTTCAGTGAATGAATGTTGTCCAGACATGGGCCTTGTAGTAAGCCCAATAAGGAGACATTACCAATCTCAAAATCAGCCTAGCCTGAAAGCAGGCCTAACCTCGTATCCTTGTCACAGTTGGGCTGCTCGCTTGGCCCAGACTTGGACACAATGGCACTTCTTTTGAATCTGGGCCTGTGTCGAATGAGCCGAAGCTCAAACTGTGTAAATCAAGCCACTGGCCTTATATCAAACAAAACCAAATTCAATTAGAAGTGAGACACGCTGAATTTATTTCCAGCTACACTAAATGCCTTCAATAACTTGTAACTAATCAGTAGAACCCTGTTTTAATTATAGAAAGTAAACATTAGATTCTAACATGTGAATTGCTATAATCAGAATTAAAAATCATTACACAGTCCAGATGTACAGTCCAGTTATACAGTCCTTAGTTATTACAGTCAAGCATAATGAAAACATCGAAACAAAATATGCTTCCACTTTATTTCATGCTGAGGATTTACATGATATCAAGACTCAGAATATGTACCTGGAGATCAAAGAGCAACAAGAAGAAGAAAAGATCAGCAGCAATAACAATTCTCAGCAGCCAACCAAGAATGAATTCAAAATCCAGTAACAAATCAATTGACACAGCAAGTTCAGGAACAGATTTGCAATTTCAGTGACAGATCAAACTCAGCAACAATTTCTAGCACTGATGCAATTCAAATCCAGCTTGAATTTCTCAAAAACCAACCAATAACAGCTCAGATAGATCCCAAACAACTCTATTTGCAGTAATTCTCAAGTATAGAATAGAACACTGGAAAAACCAGATCGTTTTTGATCTTAATGCCAATATAACAGTATTATTTTGAGGGAAATTTAGGCTCCCAGAACTGGTAGAATGCCTTTTTTGGGGGGGGGGGGGGGGTTTAGATGGCTGCCAAAACTTAGCAAATTTCAGGGGGTTCCCCCCTCCAGCCTCTCTTTAGCAAGGCAAATGAATGCCTATTTATAGGCAAACTTAGGGTCCAATTTTCAGATTTTCACTTTACCCATTAGTCCCTATTTAATTCTATTTCTTCCCCTTATTTTCTGACTTGTGACACAAGTAACTACCCTATATTTACTGAAACCTGTACTATAGTCCATCCTAGAAGGTTCTATACTTATTACAATTCCTATTCTATCCTTACCCCACTTCAAAAATTACCAAATCTAATTAAATTACCCTTTTCAATGCCCAAAATATCCTTTAACTATACTGTAATTACTGACCTAGATCACCCTAAACCTGGCCCTATTATCTTAGTCAAGACCCAACTAGGGTTAAACCGAATGCCTGCTAGATAAAACAACTATATCCAAACAATCCTAAAATTGAACTAAGAGTCTAATTATCCTTCTCTAAATCTCAGCAACCAAAACCAACTAATCCAAGATAAACAATGAATTCAACAGTAAATGAACGGAATTGGAACCAAATTAACAAGAGCATTTATGGAACAATTAATTGACACCCAACACTGAAT
>NW_017691145.1:0-735 GCF_001879085.1 Nicotiana attenuata
TTATCAGTTTCCACCGGGAGCTCAAAGGGAGGAGTGTAGGAATACGGCTCAGGTGCTTTGAAGGTAGGCTCGGGAGGGTAGTACCGGCTGTCGTAAGTTGGAAACAATGGCTCACTGGAAGATCTTTGTAATGTGGCAGGTGGAGGCGCCACAAATACTGGAACAGTTGGCGGTGGAGGACATGGGATTTGCTTGGGTGGTGGTGGCGGCGGTGTCTGAGAGGTGGTTCCGTAGTACAGTTGGAACGTCGGGAAAGCGGGAGATGAGTTCACTGTGGGAGGATCTTGGGGTTGAGCTGGTGGTGGGAGGTAATTGGGGTTGGCAGGATAGACGGGTGGTGGATGTCCCTTCGACCAGGCCTGGTACATTTCGGCCATTTGTTGCTTTAGTTTGTACATCTCTTCTCTCATTGTGCTAACGTCCACTGCCTCCTCCTCTCTGGATGGGTCAATAATGCTTGCTTCCAAGTCCTGATTGGTCATGTTTGACTTATCCTTGGAGCGGGTATTGTAAGGATGGGTTGCCAGAATGCCAGTCAGCTTAAACACCTATCTGGACTCATCAACAACAACTTGGTTAGCGGTTAGGGCATTAACAAATAGATAACCGCACATTGATGGGTGGATGCACCTAAGCAGTCAAACGTTTCTATTATGCCTCTATTCATTCACATGCGTCATTCCGGCTTTCATTTCTTTTCTTGCCTAATTAGTTCCCACTCTTATCTTTTCACTT
>NW_017691145.1:4806-5623 GCF_001879085.1 Nicotiana attenuata
GGTCCAATTTTCAGATTTTCCCTTTACCCCATTGGTCCCTATTTTAATCTATTTTTTATCCTTATATTTCTGACTTGTCACACAAGTAACTACCCTAAGTTTACTGAAATATGCACTATAGTCCATCCTAGAAGGTTCTATACCCATTACAATTCCTATTCTACCCTTACTTTACTTCAACAATTACCAATCTTAATGAAACTACCCTTTTCCATGCCTAAACTACCCTTTGAATCCCCTGAAATTACTGACCAAGCTAGAATTACCTGACCCAGCCCCTTAACCTTAGTAGCAATCATGGTTAATTACCCAAAGAACAGAGGAATTCAGCTAAAACCAAACAAACCCTACAGTTGAACTAACTACACAACCCATTGATCAGAACATGAAATTTCTAACTAAATTGTTAATCCAGACTAAGCTAATTCACCAAACAAGTCAGTGATTCAAACCAAATTGAACTGGAGTCGAATCAATAATGACTTACTCACTCGACCGGCAGAAAATCAAAGCAAAATTGAACCAAAAACTAAAGACTAAAGTCAGCATCAATTATTATTAAGAAGCATTAATTAAATGAAAGAAAAATCTACTGACTTACTCCAACATTAATCCTATGCCCTAGCACACTGATTAACAACAAAGAATTATGATGACAGAACTTAAACGAACCAAATTCGTGTTGTATACTATTAGAATTCAGCCAACATGAACAAAATAGAAACAATAAGGATTACTGGCTCTACAAAAAACTCGAATCGATTATTCATGAAGCAAAACAACAATGAGAGTGAAGTTAAATCAGATAACTAAGCAA
>NW_017691146.1:0-680 GCF_001879085.1 Nicotiana attenuata
TGTATTCCACTACTCATATGCATTGATAGGTCACAACGATAATTTCCCACGACAAACCACATATGTTACTACCACGATCATTCCGATCACATCAATTCCCATTTCCTTCCATTACTTGTTTCACAGTTCTTACCACATAGCACGTTCACAATCGCAAACGTGGTTTATTTCTAATTACTTGCATCAATATAGCGAAGGCACAACCACAATCACTCAACCATACCAATCACAGGAATTTCACAAACAAATCACGTAGAAATCACATACCAAGCACTCAAACACATAAACAAGGCGATTTTACAAGTTCAAAGTTAGTCATACATACCTGGAGCCGAACTCCCTTTTAACTTCTATTTCCAATTCACCAAATGGTCTAGCAACGTCAATCTAGTGGACAAGTTAACGCGTATGACTTATAAAAGAAGTTCACAATTTCTACTCAAACTTATTTAGGTCATCAACCCATCTTTGTACCATCTTTTACTCCTACCCAATTACTCTCACTAGGTTTTAGGTTATAGAATGACATGCATGTATGAGTTCAACCACTATTTTCAAAAGCCAATGCATGAGACTCCCCCCCCCCTAGTTTAAACCCACGAAATTCAGTGAAAACGGGTTAGGGATGTACCTGCAGAAAAGGGGGGATAAGGATAGAGTCTAGTACGTCCGGCGTAGAG
>NW_017691146.1:4075-5623 GCF_001879085.1 Nicotiana attenuata
CAAAAGTATCCTCACAATACAGGCCCTCGGCCTAACTCAGTCAACAAAATCACATAAGCCACTCGGGCAACAATAAACATGATGCTCAGCCCAAAATATTATTGGAAATATCATTTCAAGTGTTAAAGCAAGTAAACTTGGCTGAGTTTTGAAAACAGTGAAAAAAAATACATGACTGAGTTCAAGTATAAAATCAAAACAGTGAGGAAATATCAACAACCATACCCGAAGGGGTTCAAATAGCTGGCACGAAGCCCAGATATGGCAATCAGCCCAAGTCATGATGATAACAATAAGTTTCAGTCAATTACACAGTAAAATCATCAATTGGGACGGACCAAGTCACAATCCCCAATGGTGATCTACCCCACGCTCGCTATCTGGCGTGCAAGTCACCTCAATATAGCACTACGATGTGTAATCCGGGGTTTCAAACTCTTAGGATATCATTTACAATTATTACTCACCTCGAACCGGCGAAATCTCTAGCTCGCGACGCCTTTGCTCCTCAAATCGGCCTCCACGCGCGTCGAATCTACCCAAAATCAGAGCGAATACATCACAATATGCTAAGGGAACAAAGCCCAAGCGAAAACAATCAAATACGGGCACAAATCCCGAAATTACCAAAACTCGAGCCTAGGCCCACTTCTTGAAACTCAGAAAGTTTCACATCATTAGATTCCTTATCTTCCCACGAGTTCATACATATCAAAAGTTCTCAATTCCGACCTCAAATGGTCCTTCAAATCCGAATTTCAAAGTCCAATTTCTCAAGCCCTAGTTCTTCAATTTTTGGCTTAGTTTCCATGAATTTCTAGGTGGATTTCACAATATAATCAAGTTTTAAGACCAAGATTCTTACCTCAAGTCGATTACTGTTGAATCCCTCTTTCATCTCCTCCAAAAATCTCCAAAAACGAGCAGCCATGGGTGAAAATAGACCCAAAATCGCGGACAAGGTGACATAAGAACATTCCGCCCAGCAACTCCAAATCCTTCTTCGTGATCGCGACCAAGGCCACGCGATCGCGAAGCACAAAAATCTAAGGCTTCAAAAATACTCAATGCGAACGCGATGCTCCCTCCGCGAACGCGATGCTCTTTTTCCCAAACTTACACGAATGCAGACCAGCCTATGCGAACGCGGAAAAGAAATCCACTGGGTCCCCAAATCCTTAAACGCGAACGTGTACACACAACCGCAATCGCGAAGCTTCCACTTCCAAAACTACGAGAACGTGAACCCATCACTGCGAACACGAAGAGAAAACCTGGGCCAACGAAAAATCCCTCTACGCGATGGCGAGGGACTTCACGCGATCGCGAAGGCCATTTCTTCTGCAACAGCTGAGATGAAAATCCGCAACTCCAAAATGCCAAAAATGGTCCGATTGACCATCCGAAACTCACCCGAGGCCCCCAGGAATTCAACCAAAAACACCAACACGCCCTAAAACCTCATTCAAACTTGTTCCAATCATTAAAACACCTCAAACAACATCAAATTACTCGAAATTCTTCGAATTCGAGCCTAAGTTTCCAAAA
>NW_017691147.1:0-5623 GCF_001879085.1 Nicotiana attenuata
CGTACCTTACAAAATCGCTGAACGACCTACCTCCTTTTTANAGTTGATATTCTAGGAAAAGGTATAATAGCCTTAGTCGTAAAGAGGACATTATGAGCATTAAATGACATTAAATGAAACGTTACACATCATTCCTATTCATATTGATTCGCTAACGTATTTGACATTCAATACTGAATTTAGACTCCTTTATGCCATCAGATTCATATCTTCAATTCCTTCTGACCTCCTGGCTTTAATTAAGTTAAAATAGATACGGGACTCGTATCATTTGAATAGCATCTCGTGCCTATTTAACTTTCTTCTCCTCGTATCTGATATTGCCCGTGCCTCTTAACTGATCATCATGTTTTGACCATTTGACCAGTCCACATGTCATGCCACGTCACCTTCAATTATAAATTCAGTTTTTTCCCAATACAAATAGTTCCCCCACTTTCCATTTATTTATCAATTAAATATTTGGGAAGTGAATCTTCATAAAAAAGGGAATTTTTGCCATAATCAATGCTATGACAGTGTCGACGCTTCAATTGTCTCTTCTATTTAATGCACCATATACGTGTCACCTTCTCATTAGTTCTGCGATTTTGCAGCCTTTTTCTAAGGCTTCTTTAACTCCACTATTCACGAAGTGATAGTTGCCTTTATTATAGGCTTTCCATCATTACACTTCTTAATTATCGACGGTTGAGTTTATATATAAACTTGCCCCCTTTTTCCTTTGTCTTCTTCTTCACAAGCTTTTTACCAAATTTCTTGCTATTTACTCTCGTTCACTTCTTCTTCAGTTCATACCTTCTGTTCATATCTTCTCACTATGTCGTCTTCGAATCCTAACCCTAAAAGAGTCCCAATTCTTGATAGTTTCCCCAATGCTCCTGCTAGACATAGAAGAGGTAGAGGAGGTGTGCTTCGTGGTACAGGGTCGGTTCGTGGTGGTACCTCTGGTTCCATCACTCCTTCTTCTAGTTCTGGCAATATCTCTAGAGGCTCTCTTTCTAACAGATCCTCTTCTAAGGGCAAAGAACCTTCTGAGTCTAACCAAGAGCCTCTGGTTGAAGAAATTGTGCCAACGGATTTATCTTTCGAACATGACAAAGAATCCCTTCGTGACCAAGTGATTAAATTAGAGAGAGCTGATAAATATCCCTCTTTAATTACTGAACCTTTGATTCAAATTGTTCGAAGAGACTGTCGTTGGAGAGATGACACCCACATAGTTATTCCTACCCCACACCAAAGAATATCTTCTTATAGGGTTGGCTTTTCTTTCGTTTACACTTATCCCTTTACTTTGGGATTTATTCCTGCTATTGACCCAGTCATACTTGATTTCTGTCGTTTTTTCAAAATTTGTTTGGCTCAAGTTGGTCCCCTCGTATGGAGAGCAGTAGCTTGTTTGAGGTATATGTCAACCAAAGCTGATGTTGACTTTACTTTCCCTCATCTAATTCATCTTTATCACCCCAAGCTATTCCGCAATGGTGTTTTTACCTTAACTGCAAGAAGTAAGAGGGTTTTGGTTAACCCTGAAGATAATAACGACCGTGGCTGGTACACCCGGTTTGTTGCTGTTCCCACAATTGATTTGGTGGGTGAATCAAATATTCCTTTTCCTGAGAAATGGAACTTTGCACGTAAGTATTTTCTTCCTTGCCGTATCTGCTTTCGTTATTTCAACTTCTCTTCTAATTTTATTATTATTCCTTTGCTTTTTTGTAGCAACCATGGGAGATGTGGAACCCGTTCCTAATTTCCGTGGTTGGGTAGATGCTGTCTTGAAAGCCGTGCCTATGGAGGCACGAACTTGGAAATCTATTTCCAACAAACATGGTTGGAAAGTGAAAACTCACGGTATACATCCCTTTTTGCTTCTCGTGTGTTAAATTCTTTTCCCCTCTTTTAACTTTTTATCCTTCTTATTGTCAGGATTTGCTATTCGAGGGATGTCAGCTGAAGTAGCTATCACCCTTCGAGCTTCTTCCAGTACTCCTCTTGCTTTGGAAAGAACACAAGCCACGCTGTCAAAGAGGAAAGTGGTTGAAGAGGATTCTGACGTTGATGAAGATGAAGATACCTCTTTGACAGCTCGTCCTAGAACCAGGAGGCGCATTGTTTCTGAGGATGAAACTGAAATCTCTCCTGCTCGTACCTCCGAACCCGTTACTATTACCTCTGATGAAGAAACCATTCCAAGGGACACCCCTGAATCCACTCATCGCCTCTTTATTGAGGGCTTCGAAAGTGGTGAATTAGGTCCGGTTTTAGATGAAATTCCTCTTTCATCTTCCGTTCCTGTTCTTTCTGTTCCTCCTCTAATTTCAAGTGTTTCCTTACCCACTTTGTTTGTTCCTGCCTCTTTGTCAATTTCTGCTCCCTTACCTGCCTCGACTCCTTCGACTACTACTATTTTCACCTCTTCTACCGTTCCTCCTTCTATAGTTCCCCCTTCCTCTGCTCATTATGCAGAGGAGGGTTCTAGTAGCAGAAGCATGGCTATGAGGAGTGTAACACTTGAGGTTCCTGCTAATAGCAGTCTTTTAAGGAAGTCTGGCAGAGCAGATGTTTGGCTTGAACCCTTAATTGGGGATATTGAGAAAAAGAAGATGGACAGTCACAGTTGTCTAACTTTGATGAATGATATAGTTCACTGTACATTGAAGGTACTCTCCCTTTACTTTTTAATAAATTCTTTCTTTTTAATTCTAACTTTCATGAGTTGTTTTTGTAGGCTAACCTCATTGGTACGGAATTGATGGGAAGAATTTCCCTCTTAGAAAAGAAGGCTCGCGAGTCTGATCAGACTTTTCTTGAGGCTGAGAGGATAGCTAGAGAAGCCCAGCTTGAGGCAACCAATTGGAAAGAGCAGTTTAAAAATGCTCAGAAAAAGATAAAAGAATTGCAAGAGAATAACCGTGACCTGGAACAGCAAAAGCAAATTCTGACTTCTGAATTAGCGGGGGCCAAGGCTTCTTCTAGTAAAGCTGAGAAGGATAAAGAGCGCCTTGAATGTTCTTTTTCAGAACAATTATCAAAGTCAAGCGAAGAGATTAGAGAACTTAAGGTATTGTTGAGCAAGAAAGAGGAGTACGCGGGAGAGCTAGTTCAAAACTTGTCTCAGGCTCAGGCTGACTTGCAAATTTCCTCTGATAAGGTTCGTGCCTTAGAGAATTCTCGTGCCTCCCTTGAAGCTACCCTTGATTCCACTTTGGCTGAAAATCAAATGTTAAAAAATGATCTTGCCTCGTGGGAAAGGGATTATGAGCTTCTTGAGGAGAACTTTAACACAGAGGTGAGCTGGGCCTTTCTAAACTCCCGCCGTGATGCCTTAACTGAGGCCAGTCAAGAAAACTTTGATTTAGAATCGGAATTGGCCAAGGTTTTGAGAACCATTGAAATGACTCAACAACCACTTGACTTTCCTTCTCCAGCAGATGAAACTCCCGTGGCTGAGGAACCTTTAAATGAAGGAGCCGCTTCTGTTGAAGTTGAAAATGTTACAATTCCAGCTCCCGAGGGTGAAACTTCACTGATACAGTCCGTGGAAGCTGAAGCTCCCGTGACTCTTGCTTCCCTCGGTGACTTTAACACTTCAAGCCCAACTGCCGCTACTTCCTCAGAAATTGCTACCGTGCCTACAGCTGCTTCTGAAAGTGAAGTTGACATTGCAACTTCAGAAGTTCCAACCCCTTTAGTGACAAGTTGAATATTTTACTCCTTTTTTTTTTTTTTATTAATTGGTGGTTTTATCCCTTGACCTTTTTAAGGGATTTTTTGGTTAAGTCCCCAGTTATCATAATGGGGCACTTGTAAAAACATTTTGCTTGACTAAGTTTTACTTAGTCTTTTTTAAGAAGTTTTCTTGGTACTTCAATATGTTCTATTCTTGCCTTTTTCTTATCTATTTAGGACTTATAGAATAGTTTAGCATTTTTAAACTTTGAAAATGCTTTATGATTCTTCTCATGACTTATTAACATGAGGTTTATAAAAGAGGGCCCTTTTATATATATCGACACTTAATGAAGAAGACGTCTCAACTTCATAATGGTGTTATAATACGATGAAAGAAATAGGAATACACATGTTTTGTATGCCACAACTTTGACAAGTTTTTATTCATGAACTTGAACAAGCTTTTGAGTATTACATGTATTAAAGTACATCTATAACTTTCTCGTAACTGTTTTTCTTGTAACAGATTTTTACAAAGTAAATATAATTTAGACAAGGTTTTCCCTTATAACCCGTTTCAGTATATAGTCATGACCCCATCTTCATGTATTAGGAAGGGTTTGAGAGGTGACTCTATTGTTCTCATGAGTTTGAGAGGTGACTCTGTTGTTCTCATGGGAAAGAATACTATGATGTATGCTTATGCTGGGATTCCATAACCTCTGCTCGACACTTGTCTCTTGATTTACGTATCTATTTTCCGCACGTATTTGTTCTGTGTTCATTATACAGTCCCCCAAGTGTTTGAGCGGTGAAGTATGAAGCCTCGAGCACTTGTTTTTCCTCTTAACTTGGTCCTTTTCCTGAAACAGAAAAATTTGCGGGACTCGGAGGTGCGATTAGAGATGAAGACTGCCTAACCCGTGTGTATTTCCATCAGATTAATTGTAACCCTGGGCTGGGAATTTAAGAATATTCCATTTTGCCGTACAGGTCGTGACTCATCATTTGGCACGAGTTAGGGTTTTTGCCTAGCATCTAAAATCGTTAGTAAAATTGTTAATGATTAAAAAATGAATTTTAACATAGAGATACCTGACCGTGGATACTTTTTTCAAAAGTAGTATCTTTTTAGATGGACAGCATTCCAATGCGAGGGTAACAGCTTGCCATCCATTGTCTCCAACTCGTATGCTCCTTTTCCTGCAATGTCACGAACTCTGTAGGGTCCTTCCCATGTTGGACTCAGCTTTCCTGAATTAGCAGCCTTTGTAGATTGGAACACCTTTTTAAGCACGAAGTCCCCAATTTTAAAGAATCTGAGGCATGCTTTCCTGTTATAATATCGTTCAATTACTTGCTTTTGTGCCGCCATTCTTATTAGTGCAGCTTCTCTTCTTCCCTCTAACAAATCAAGATTCACCCGCATCTCTTCATCATTTGATTCCTCCGTTGCTTGAACGTACCGTGTGCTTGGTTCTCCTATTTCTACTGGAATCAAAGCCTCCGCACCATAAACTATTGAAAATAGGGTTTCTCCCATGCTTGTTTTTGTCGTTGTATGATAAGCCCATAATACCCCAGGTAATACCTCAGGCCAATTACCTTTCGAATCCTGCAACCTCTTCTTCAAGTTGTTGATGATAACCTTATTCGTGGATTCCGCTTGTACATTCCCCACTGGATGATATGGTGTAGATTTTATCCTTTTAATCTGCCAACTTTGAAGAAATTCTGTGATTTGGGCTCCAATGAATTGTGGTCCATTATCACACACGATTTCCTTTGGTACCGCAAAACGGCATATTATATTTCTCCAAATGAAGTCTTTAACTTCTTTCTCCCGCACCTGTTTAAATGCCCCTGCTTCTAACCATTTAGTGAAGTAATCTGTAAGCACAAGTAGAAACTTTACCTAACCTTTTGCTTGTGGCAATGGACCTAC
>NW_017691148.1:0-617 GCF_001879085.1 Nicotiana attenuata
GGGCATACTAAGATGGATAGGATTAGAAATGAAGATATTCGGGAGAAGGTGGGCGTGGCCCCCATGGAGGACAAGATGCGGAAAGCAAGACTCAGGTGGTTCGGGTACATTCAGAGGAGGAGCACTGATGCACCGGTGAGGAGTTGTGAGCGACTGGCCTTGTGTGCATGTTTGATTGGAGCCCCGAGGGCTCGTGTTGTGTTTCGGATAGGCTACAGAGTGATATGAACTTGGAAAAATTTGCTGGTGTAACTGATCTTGCTATAGGCCTTTGATCTCGCTTTTGCGAGATCAGGCATCGCAATTGAGATCTCTGAGAGATTCGCATTTGCGAGCTTCTCATCGAAAATGCGAAGAGGAGTTGGGCCACACAGGTTTCGCAATTGTGAAGGTTGTCTGGGGAGGTAGTCTTCACATTTGTGATGATTGTGTCACATTTGCGGTCATCCAGTGTTTGCATTTACGAACATTTCTTTGCATTTGCGAACTATGCAAAGGGGTTTGCATTTGCGATGCTTCCTTCGCATTTGCGTAGCCTAGGTCGCAAATGTGACATTTGCAGCTGCTGAAAGGAGACCCTATGTCTAAAAAGGCTCAACTCAGGGATTAGAGCCCTA
>NW_017691148.1:5048-5623 GCF_001879085.1 Nicotiana attenuata
TAAGATTGCTCTTGCACTTATTTTTGCTGATGTGAATTGCTCAATTTGAAAAGGAGCTATAAGATGCTTGAGTCTTGCTTATGTTAGTGCTCAGAATGAGCAGATCTCTAGTAACTCCACTCATATATTTAGAGATGATATTTCTCTTGTTATGGTTGTATCTATTGCTCAATTTTTGGACCTGCTATACTTTTACTCATGCAGCAGTGAGTTTGTCCAGGATAACGCATTTCCCTTGATACATCAGAGTGGGTCAAAGTGGGAGGAGCCCCTTAATCTTATCTTGCCTTTTGGTCGTTTTCATGCATTTCTGTATTCTAAATATCTAAAACAGATAATGGAGACACTTGTTGTAGTTATTGAGAAAGTGAGTTTCAGATCCTTTGGTCACCAACTTGAATATTATGATATGGTGGCTAATCATTCGGCTCGATTTATGACTGTGGTTCTAAGTGGAGCTCTCCTAAAGTTCATTGGTACATCTATTGTTTGGGTTAGCCAAACTATTCACCAGCTGGCAGTGTTTGAATTTCCTACGAGAACGTCGAACGAAGAGGAGGGAAACGAAACTACCT